>NW_025813830.1:0-116166 GCF_021917145.1 Hypomesus transpacificus | reverse complement strand
CCCCCTCTCTTGCTCTGCCTACTACACACTCTCACACTCTCCTCTCGCTCGCACACACACATCTCCACATCCACACGCATTGTCTCTTTTTCCCTTCTCACAGGCCCTGTCCTTCCTGTACTCATGTACACCTGCGGTGCTCTTCTTCTGAGCACCCCCATTTTGCTTTCACGGCACTCGTGTGTCCTGTCCACTAACCCGCTCTCTCCCCAGGTGCACATGAGGTGCAGATGTCTTCTACTCTTCAAACACGCCCTGGTTTTGGTATAGGTTATTCTCTCTTTTTCAGGCAGGCCTTTTTTAGACTTTCAGATTGACTTGGCTTCTGGGCACAGGTATAGCACGCACTCACACACTCATGTGCATCCATTCACTCACGACAGTGCCACTACTCTTCAAGAGGACCCTGTTTGGACTTCGCAGAATCACCGTTGCCGCTGGGACACCTTTGGCTCCGCGCAATCGGCGCTTCGCGCCGATGCGCTCCGCGCTTAGGATTGGATGTGAGGAGCCCCCAGTGTCTTCACTCGGATGTAGCATGTGCTACGGTTACCGGTCACCTCTGCTACCCACGCGTGAACCTTGACACCAGAGGTCTCCTACCTCTCCTCCTCGGGGGTTACCTTGCTTGTGGGGACGGAAGACTTCAGAGCATGCTCCTGCTTAGACCTGGTGGTTTGCACACGTCCGTAAGTGGATACGGGGGTGGGTTATCCATGTACCCGTCGGTTGCTCACGTCCTCTTAGTGCTTAGGCATTTATTTACCTCGGGTAGCAAGCGTGACAAGGTCTACAGGCCTGGGACTCCTTTGGGGTCCTGGAGGGGGTCCATTCCCCTACCCCCTCTGATGGATGATCTACATGGGTCTAGGATACTTGTGCATTTACCCCTAGCCTATGCGGGTCGAAGTACTGAACTGCTTGGCGTGGGGGTCTTCAGAAACTGCTCCCTAACCCTGCCTGCGTATGTAGAGCCATGCCTTGAGGCCTCATTGGGGGGCCACCGGATTGCCCCTCAGGGGAATGTCGGATTCCTTGTTGCGTGAGCCCCACCTCTCTCCACGGGCGCTCAGTCCCCACGTGCAACACAGCGCAGTCTGGAAGATGGACGCTTCCCCCTCGAGTGCGCTGCGGTTCTCCCTGGGCTGGACACGGACTGTGAGTGTTGTTACTGTCTCGCATTAGCATGCAGGCAAAGAAGATTGTCGTCCTACTACCTTGGAGGGGGACTGGCCCACAATGGGGTCGACTCAGCGAGGGAAACGGTGTTGAAATGGCGTAACTGCACGTGACAACTCACGGCCTTTCATTTCATCCTGCCATATCCTCGCGGTTATATTGGAGACCCAGCGGGCGGGCCAACGAAACGTCTCTACGGGGTACACGGCTATAGTCCCAAGGGGACGGGCCTCGCACGCCCTAACGCACAACACGTATTTTAGCTGTGGCCCAGTTTAGAGCTGTGGGGGGCTCCTCTCCTCACGCCGCTCTCTGGCTGAAGAACAGAGAGGTTCTCTGCACCACTGACTGTCGGGAGGCCACCCTGCTATAGCCTTACCCCCACCTATAACACGCCCCCGCAGAAGAAGGCCCTCCTAAACAGGGGGCCAACCTGCTGGGCACTCCATTTGACCTTTGACCTCTGGCCTCTCCGCTCCTCTCGGCCTCTCCCGTCTTCTAGTGACGGCACGGGGCTCACGCTCGCAGTCGGAACCGGCCTCGTCACATCATGGAGTGTCGGGCCCAGCTTTCCTGTGTCTACTGGACCGGCCGTGGACGTGTCCTTACCCCGCCCCCAGACGGCCTTCTCTGGATCCATGGGTGTGAACGAGGCCACGCTCCCCCCGGTGCCATGCCTACCCCGGGGCAGGACATCACCGAGCCACTCTGTGCCGATGACGAGACTTCTGGGAGGGAGACAGCACTTCCTGTCGTGGGCAAAACATACCGTCATTGATGCGTTTCACTACGCATCTGGCCCCTCTTCCTATCTAGGCCTCAATCGACAAACTGTCCCTGACGTCCTCCGCATTCACTCCGCAAACGTCTGTTCTAGACGGGGGTGTCTGTCTGCTATGGTATCGACGAATGGGCTAAATAGCAGTACGCAGGGGGAGGACCTCTCAGGGCGGCGATCGGCGTAGTGTGGAACCAGTTGTACTCTGTCATCGGGAGACCTGTTGATGGTAGTCTGACCGCATCCCTACAGAATTGTATTCACCTCTACCATGGCGGGTCCTGCGTCTGTGTTGCACTGCGCTTTTCTTCAACCCCAGGCTGAACCTGCTCGCAGCTCTGGTTCATCTGCCCGCCGTCCTTCCTTGGACCCGGGAGGACGTGTCCCCACTGGGTCAAACTACACAAGCTGAGCTGCTCCACCGACTCTCTATGGCACCATCCACTGGACAGTTTCTGCTCTCTGACCGTCTCTGGCCTTTGGCTCTGGGAGGTCACGTTCTGCGGCTACGTTTTCACCCCGGATGCTCGGGCCTCCTGTGGGGCCTCTGGCTTGCTGCAGGAGCCTTGGTCTACCGTCACTGGGGTATGGCTGAAAAAGGTAATGGTGCTCGGGAATATCGGATGTGACCTTAGTATCTAGCCTATCGCTGGGGCCTGGGTGGCGGTTTTGACCGGGCACTTCTGTTTGTATGGGTGGTGTGTGTGCGCGGGGGAAGATCAGTTTGTGACCCTTTGCCAGGCTGGGGGAATATCGGACGTGACCCTTAAACACCCTGCACCGTAGGTGGCTGTTGTGTCTGGAGGACTTGGCGTGCGTGCGGTGCTGACCTTTGGGAGCCTCTGACCTTTGACCTCTGGGTAGTAGACCTGCTCTCTTTGGATTCTGCCAGCGCTCTCAAAGCTCTGGACAAGGCTGGCCTCCCATCGACGCTTCCTCCCCTACGTGGCCTGGATTCTCTCCTCGACGTTCCTTCACCTGGGGCCATCTGTGAGTCCATCCATCACACCTCCACGCTCATGCTGTGGAGCTCGTCTCTCCTGTCCACCCACATCCCATACTGATTATCACACACGTTTTCTTTTTTCCTAGGTTTCTCACGTGGACGGTGTTGTGTTTGTTTTCCTTTCACTTGTGTGCTTGTCTTGGGTCTTCCTCTCTCACTTGGCTCCTTCCTTGATCTCCTTATCTGTCCACTCCTCCTACTCTGCTCTCCCTGCTCTTACCTAAACTTAAGTCTAGACTCTGGGTCTTCTCTTCTACTGTCCCTCTGTCTTTACCCTGACCTCAACCCCTCCTTTTTCTTATCTAACCCTAAGTCCCCCCTCTGCTCTAACCTCAACCCCTTCTGACCTTGCCTGTGATTTCGGTGTCTACGGCTTTCTCTGGCCTCTTTACTGTGTTTGATCCATACCTTTCTTTTCTTTCACAGATCCACTGCTGCGCTGCATCCACCTTGATCTGTATACTTTTTCCTTCACAGGTCCATTACGGCACTACATCCACCCTAATTTGTTCACTTTTTCTTTTACAGATGCCTTCTGGGTTTCTCTCACCTTGCATACACACATACACATACACACACACACACACACACACACACACTGTCCATACATTTTGCTACTCTGTGCATTCTCTCTCTCTCTCCTCTATCCTCTTTTCCCTAGCTGATTAATTGAGATGACCGATTCTGGTGGGCGCCCACGGACACAGGGGGTACGAACACCCCCCTTTTTGTGGTCGTCACCCCTGAGTTCTTGATAGTCCATAGTCCTAGGAACGGCCCTTGTCCTGCGTTGGGGGTTTAATTTCATAACTTTGTCACCTGATGAGCTCTTAGGAGAGCGAAACTGCAGTCGTGGCCGGTTAGGACCTCACATATCCCTGTTTAATGTTCTGGCATGGGCCTGCAGGAGGCACCGCCCGGGGAGTGGAGTTCTGCGTTCTTGACTACAACCTTGCTTTGGCTCCGAGGAGCCCCCTCTCTTGCTCTGCCTACTACACACTCTCACACTCTCCTCTCGCTCGCACACACACATCTCCACATCCACACGCATTGTCTCTTTTTCCCTTCTCACAGGCCCTGTCCTTCCTGTACTCATGTACACCTGCGGTGCTCTTCTTCTGAGCACCCCCATTTTGCTTTCACGGCACTCGTGTGTCCTGTCCACTAACCCGCTCTCTCCCCAGGTGCACATGAGGTGCAGATGTCTTCTACTCTTCAAACACGCCCTGGTTTTGGTATAGGTTATTCTCTCTTTTTCAGGCAGGCCTTTTTTAGACTTTCAGATTGACTTGGCTTCTGGGCACAGGTATAGCACGCACTCACACACTCATGTGCATCCATTCACTCACGACAGTGCCACTACTCTTCAAGAGGACCCTGTTTGGACTTCGCAGAATCACCGTTGCCGCTGGGACACCTTTGGCTCCGCGCAATCGGCGCTTCGCGCCGATGCGCTCCGCGCTTAGGATTGGATGTGAGGAGCCCCCAGTGTCTTCACTCGGATGTAGCATGTGCTACGGTTACCGGTCACCTCTGCTACCCACGCGTGAACCTTGACACCAGAGGTCTCCTACCTCTCCTCCTCGGGGGTTACCTTGCTTGTGGGGACGGAAGACTTCAGAGCATGCTCCTGCTTAGACCTGGTGGTTTGCACACGTCCGTAAGTGGATACGGGGGTGGGTTATCCATGTACCCGTCGGTTGCTCACGTCCTCTTAGTGCTTAGGCATTTATTTACCTCGGGTAGCAAGCGTGACAAGGTCTACAGGCCTGGGACTCCTTTGGGGTCCTGGAGGGGGTCCATTCCCCTACCCCCTCTGATGGATGATCTACATGGGTCTAGGATACTTGTGCATTTACCCCTAGCCTATGCGGGTCGAAGTACTGAACTGCTTGGCGTGGGGGTCTTCAGAAACTGCTCCCTAACCCTGCCTGCGTATGTAGAGCCATGCCTTGAGGCCTCATTGGGGGGCCACCGGATTGCCCCTCAGGGGAATGTCGGATTCCTTGTTGCGTGAGCCCCACCTCTCTCCACGGGCGCTCAGTCCCCACGTGCAACACAGCGCAGTCTGGAAGATGGACGCTTCCCCCTCGAGTGCGCTGCGGTTCTCCCTGGGCTGGACACGGACTGTGAGTGTTGTTACTGTCTCGCATTAGCATGCAGGCAAAGAAGATTGTCGTCCTACTACCTTGGAGGGGGACTGGCCCACAATGGGGTCGACTCAGCGAGGGAAACGGTGTTGAAATGGCGTAACTGCACGTGACAACTCACGGCCTTTCATTTCATCCTGCCATATCCTCGCGGTTATATTGGAGACCCAGCGGGCGGGCCAACGAAACGTCTCTACGGGGTACACGGCTATAGTCCCAAGGGGACGGGCCTCGCACGCCCTAACGCACAACACGTATTTTAGCTGTGGCCCAGTTTAGAGCTGTGGGGGGCTCCTCTCCTCACGCCGCTCTCTGGCTGAAGAACAGAGAGGTTCTCTGCACCACTGACTGTCGGGAGGCCACCCTGCTATAGCCTTACCCCCACCTATAACACGCCCCCGCAGAAGAAGGCCCTCCTAAACAGGGGGCCAACCTGCTGGGCACTCCATTTGACCTTTGACCTCTGGCCTCTCCGCTCCTCTCGGCCTCTCCCGTCTTCTAGTGACGGCACGGGGCTCACGCTCGCAGTCGGAACCGGCCTCGTCACATCATGGAGTGTCGGGCCCAGCTTTCCTGTGTCTACTGGACCGGCCGTGGACGTGTCCTTACCCCGCCCCCAGACGGCCTTCTCTGGATCCATGGGTGTGAACGAGGCCACGCTCCCCCCGGTGCCATGCCTACCCCGGGGCAGGACATCACCGAGCCACTCTGTGCCGATGACGAGACTTCTGGGAGGGAGACAGCACTTCCTGTCGTGGGCAAAACATACCGTCATTGATGCGTTTCACTACGCATCTGGCCCCTCTTCCTATCTAGGCCTCAATCGACAAACTGTCCCTGACGTCCTCCGCATTCACTCCGCAAACGTCTGTTCTAGACGGGGGTGTCTGTCTGCTATGGTATCGACGAATGGGCTAAATAGCAGTACGCAGGGGGAGGACCTCTCAGGGCGGCGATCGGCGTAGTGTGGAACCAGTTGTACTCTGTCATCGGGAGACCTGTTGATGGTAGTCTGACCGCATCCCTACAGAATTGTATTCACCTCTACCATGGCGGGTCCTGCGTCTGTGTTGCACTGCGCTTTTCTTCAACCCCAGGCTGAACCTGCTCGCAGCTCTGGTTCATCTGCCCGCCGTCCTTCCTTGGACCCGGGAGGACGTGTCCCCACTGGGTCAAACTACACAAGCTGAGCTGCTCCACCGACTCTCTATGGCACCATCCACTGGACAGTTTCTGCTCTCTGACCGTCTCTGGCCTTTGGCTCTGGGAGGTCACGTTCTGCGGCTACGTTTTCACCCCGGATGCTCGGGCCTCCTGTGGGGCCTCTGGCTTGCTGCAGGAGCCTTGGTCTACCGTCACTGGGGTATGGCTGAAAAAGGTAATGGTGCTCGGGAATATCGGATGTGACCTTAGTATCTAGCCTATCGCTGGGGCCTGGGTGGCGGTTTTGACCGGGCACTTCTGTTTGTATGGGTGGTGTGTGTGCGCGGGGGAAGATCAGTTTGTGACCCTTTGCCAGGCTGGGGGAATATCGGACGTGACCCTTAAACACCCTGCACCGTAGGTGGCTGTTGTGTCTGGAGGACTTGGCGTGCGTGCGGTGCTGACCTTTGGGAGCCTCTGACCTTTGACCTCTGGGTAGTAGACCTGCTCTCTTTGGATTCTGCCAGCGCTCTCAAAGCTCTGGACAAGGCTGGCCTCCCATCGACGCTTCCTCCCCTACGTGGCCTGGATTCTCTCCTCGACGTTCCTTCACCTGGGGCCATCTGTGAGTCCATCCATCACACCTCCACGCTCATGCTGTGGAGCTCGTCTCTCCTGTCCACCCACATCCCATACTGATTATCACACACGTTTTCTTTTTTCCTAGGTTTCTCACGTGGACGGTGTTGTGTTTGTTTTCCTTTCACTTGTGTGCTTGTCTTGGGTCTTCCTCTCTCACTTGGCTCCTTCCTTGATCTCCTTATCTGTCCACTCCTCCTACTCTGCTCTCCCTGCTCTTACCTAAACTTAAGTCTAGACTCTGGGTCTTCTCTTCTACTGTCCCTCTGTCTTTACCCTGACCTCAACCCCTCCTTTTTCTTATCTAACCCTAAGTCCCCCCTCTGCTCTAACCTCAACCCCTTCTGACCTTGCCTGTGATTTCGGTGTCTACGGCTTTCTCTGGCCTCTTTACTGTGTTTGATCCATACCTTTCTTTTCTTTCACAGATCCACTGCTGCACTGCATCCACCTTGATCTGTATACTTTTTCCTTCACAGGTCCATTACGGCACTACATCCACCCTAATTTGTGCACTTTTTCTTTTACAGATGCCTTCTGGGTTCCTCTCACCTTGCATACACACATACACACACACACACACACACACACACTGTCCATACATTTTGCTACTCTGTGCATTCTCTCTCTCTCTCCTCTATCCTCTTTTCCCTAGCTGATTAATTGAGATGACCGATTCTGGTGGGCGCCCACGGACACAGGGGGTACGAACACCCCCCTTTTTGTGGTCGTCACCCCTGAGTTCTTGATAGTCCATAGTCCTAGGAACGGCCCTTGTCCTGCGTTGGGGGTTTAATTTCATAACTTTGTCACCTGATGAGCTCTTAGGAGAGCGAAACTGCAGTCGTGGCCGGTTAGGACCTCACATATCCCTGTTTAATGTTCTGGCATGGGCCTGCAGGAGGCACCGCCCGGGGAGTGGAGTTCTGCGTTCTTGACTACAACCTTGCTTTGGCTCCGAGGAGCCCCCTCTCTTGCTCTGCCTACTACACACTCTCACACTCTCCTCTCGCTCGCACACACACATCTCCACATCCACACGCATTGTCTCTTTTTCCCTTCTCACAGGCCCTGTCCTTCCTGTACTCATGTACACCTGCGGTGCTCTTCTTCTGAGCACCCCCATTTTGCTTTCACGGCACTCGTGTGTCCTGTCCACTAACCCGCTCTCTCCCCAGGTGCACATGAGGTGCAGATGTCTTCTACTCTTCAAACACGCCCTGGTTTTGGTATAGGTTATTCTCTCTTTTTCAGGCAGGCCTTTTTTAGACTTTCAGATTGACTTGGCTTCTGGGCACAGGTATAGCACGCACTCACACACTCATGTGCATCCATTCACTCACGACAGTGCCACTACTCTTCAAGAGGACCCTGTTTGGACTTCGCAGAATCACCGTTGCCGCTGGGACACCTTTGGCTCCGCGCAATCGGCGCTTCGCGCCGATGCGCTCCGCGCTTAGGATTGGATGTGAGGAGCCCCCAGTGTCTTCACTCGGATGTAGCATGTGCTACGGTTACCGGTCACCTCTGCTACCCACGCGTGAACCTTGACACCAGAGGTCTCCTACCTCTCCTCCTCGGGGGTTACCTTGCTTGTGGGGACGGAAGACTTCAGAGCATGCTCCTGCTTAGACCTGGTGGTTTGCACACGTCCGTAAGTGGATACGGGGGTGGGTTATCCATGTACCCGTCGGTTGCTCACGTCCTCTTAGTGCTTAGGCATTTATTTACCTCGGGTAGCAAGCGTGACAAGGTCTACAGGCCTGGGACTCCTTTGGGGTCCTGGAGGGGGTCCATTCCCCTACCCCCTCTGATGGATGATCTACATGGGTCTAGGATACTTGTGCATTTACCCCTAGCCTATGCGGGTCGAAGTACTGAACTGCTTGGCGTGGGGGTCTTCAGAAACTGCTCCCTAACCCTGCCTGCGTATGTAGAGCCATGCCTTGAGGCCTCATTGGGGGGCCACCGGATTGCCCCTCAGGGGAATGTCGGATTCCTTGTTGCGTGAGCCCCACCTCTCTCCACGGGCGCTCAGTCCCCACGTGCAACACAGCGCAGTCTGGAAGATGGACGCTTCCCCCTCGAGTGCGCTGCGGTTCTCCCTGGGCTGGACACGGACTGTGAGTGTTGTCACTGTCTCGCATTAGCATGCAGGCAAAGAAGATTGTCGTCCTACTACCTTGGAGGGGGACTGGCCCACAATGGGGTCGACTCAGCGAGGGAAACGGTGTTGAAATGGCGTAACTGCACGTGACAACTCACGGCCTTTCATTTCATCCTGCCATATCCTCGCGGTTATATTGGAGACCCAGCGGGCGGGCCAACGAAACGTCTCTACGGGGTACACGGCTATAGTCCCAAGGGGACGGGCCTCGCACGCCCTAACGCACAACACGTATTTTAGCTGTGGCCCAGTTTAGAGCTGTGGGGGGCTCCTCTCCTCACGCCGCTCTCTGGCTGAAGAACAGAGAGGTTCTCTGCACCACTGACTGTCGGGAGGCCACCCTGCTATAGCCTTACCCCCACCTATAACACGCCCCCGCAGAAGAAGGCCCTCCTAAACAGGGGGCCAACCTGCTGGGCACTCCATTTGACCTTTGACCTCTGGCCTCTCCGCTCCTCTCGGCCTCTCCCGTCTTCTAGTGACGGCACGGGGCTCACGCTCGCAGTCGGAACCGGCCTCGTCACATCATGGAGTGTCGGGCCCAGCTTTCCTGTGTCTACTGGACCGGCCGTGGACGTGTCCTTACCCCGCCCCCAGACGGCCTTCTCTGGATCCATGGGTGTGAACGAGGCCACGCTCCCCCCGGTGCCATGCCTACCCCGGGGCAGGACATCACCGAGCCACTCTGTGCCGATGACGAGACTTCTGGGAGGGAGACAGCACTTCCTGTCGTGGGCAAAACATACCGTCATTGATGCGTTTCACTACGCATCTGGCCCCTCTTCCTATCTAGGCCTCAATCGACAAACTGTCCCTGACGTCCTCCGCATTCACTCCGCAAACGTCTGTTCTAGACGGGGGTGTCTGTCTGCTATGGTATCGACGAATGGGCTAAATAGCAGTACGCAGGGGGAGGACCTCTCAGGGCGGCGATCGGCGTAGTGTGGAACCAGTTGTACTCTGTCATCGGGAGACCTGTTGATGGTAGTCTGACCGCATCCCTACAGAATTGTATTCACCTCTACCATGGCGGGTCCTGCGTCTGTGTTGCACTGCGCTTTTCTTCAACCCCAGGCTGAACCTGCTCGCAGCTCTGGTTCATCTGCCCGCCGTCCTTCCTTGGACCCGGGAGGACGTGTCCCCACTGGGTCAAACTACACAAGCTGAGCTGCTCCACCGACTCTCTATGGCACCATCCACTGGACAGTTTCTGCTCTCTGACCGTCTCTGGCCTTTGGCTCTGGGAGGTCACGTTCTGCGGCTACGTTTTCACCCCGGATGCTCGGGCCTCCTGTGGGGCCTCTGGCTTGCTGCAGGAGCCTTGGTCTACCGTCACTGGGGTATGGCTGAAAAAGGTAATGGTGCTCGGGAATATCGGATGTGACCTTAGTATCTAGCCTATCGCTGGGGCCTGGGTGGCGGTTTTGACCGGGCACTTCTGTTTGTATGGGTGGTGTGTGTGCGCGGGGGAAGATCAGTTTGTGACCCTTTGCCAGGCTGGGGGAATATCGGACGTGACCCTTAAACACCCTGCACCGTAGGTGGCTGTTGTGTCTGGAGGACTTGGCGTGCGTGCGGTGCTGACCTTTGGGAGCCTCTGACCTTTGACCTCTGGGTAGTAGACCTGCTCTCTTTGGATTCTGCCAGCGCTCTCAAAGCTCTGGACAAGGCTGGCCTCCCATCGACGCTTCCTCCCCTACGTGGCCTGGATTCTCTCCTCGACGTTCCTTCACCTGGGGCCATCTGTGAGTCCATCCATCACACCTCCACGCTCATGCTGTGGAGCTCGTCTCTCCTGTCCACCCACATCCCATACTGATTATCACACACGTTTTCTTTTTTCCTAGGTTTCTCACGTGGACGGTGTTGTGTTTGTTTTCCTTTCACTTGTGTGCTTGTCTTGGGTCTTCCTCTCTCACTTGGCTCCTTCCTTGATCTCCTTATCTGTCCACTCCTCCTACTCTGCTCTCCCTGCTCTTACCTAAACTTAAGTCTAGACTCTGGGTCTTCTCTTCTACTGTCCCTCTGTCTTTACCCTGACCTCAACCCCTCCTTTTTCTTATCTAACCCTAAGTCCCCCCTCTGCTCTAACCTCAACCCCTTCTGACCTTGCCTGTGATTTCGGTGTCTACGGCTTTCTCTGGCCTCTTTACTGTGTTTGATCCATACCTTTCTTTTCTTTCACAGATCCACTGCTGCGCTGCATCCACCTTGATCTGTATACTTTTTCCTTCACAGGTCCATTACGGCACTACATCCACCCTAATTTGTTCACTTTTTCTTTTACAGATGCCTTCTGGGTTTCTCTCACCTTGCATACACACATACACACACACACACACACACACACACACTGTCCATACATTTTGCTACTCTGTGCATTCTCTCTCTCTCTCCTCTATCCTCTTTTCCCTAGCTGATTAATTGAGATGACCGATTCTGGTGGGCGCCCACGGACACAGGGGGTACGAACACCCCCCTTTTTGTGGTCGTCACCCCTGAGTTCTTGATAGTCCATAGTCCTAGGAACGGCCCTTGTCCTGCGTTGGGGGTTTAATTTCATAACTTTGTCACCTGATGAGCTCTTAGGAGAGCGAAACTGCAGTCGTGGCCGGTTAGGACCTCACATATCCCTGTTTAATGTTCTGGCATGGGCCTGCAGGAGGCACCGCCCGGGGAGTGGAGTTCTGCGTTCTTGACTACAACCTTGCTTTGGCTCCGAGGAGCCCCCTCTCTTGCTCTGCCTACTACACACTCTCACACTCTCCTCTCGCTCGCACACACACATCTCCACATCCACACGCATTGTCTCTTTTTCCCTTCTCACAGGCCCTGTCCTTCCTGTACTCATGTACACCTGCGGTGCTCTTCTTCTGAGCACCCCCATTTTGCTTTCACGGCACTCGTGTGTCCTGTCCACTAACCCGCTCTCTCCCCAGGTGCACATGAGGTGCAGATGTCTTCTACTCTTCAAACACGCCCTGGTTTTGGTATAGGTTATTCTCTCTTTTTCAGGCAGGCCTTTTTTAGACTTTCAGATTGACTTGGCTTCTGGGCACAGGTATAGCACGCACTCACACACTCATGTGCATCCATTCACTCACGACAGTGCCACTACTCTTCAAGAGGACCCTGTTTGGACTTCGCAGAATCACCGTTGCCGCTGGGACACCTTTGGCTCCGCGCAATCGGCGCTTCGCGCCGATGCGCTCCGCGCTTAGGATTGGATGTGAGGAGCCCCCAGTGTCTTCACTCGGATGTAGCATGTGCTACGGTTACCGGTCACCTCTGCTACCCACGCGTGAACCTTGACACCAGAGGTCTCCTACCTCTCCTCCTCGGGGGTTACCTTGCTTGTGGGGACGGAAGACTTCAGAGCATGCTCCTGCTTAGACCTGGTGGTTTGCACACGTCCGTAAGTGGATACGGGGGTGGGTTATCCATGTACCCGTCGGTTGCTCACGTCCTCTTAGTGCTTAGGCATTTATTTACCTCGGGTAGCAAGCGTGACAAGGTCTACAGGCCTGGGACTCCTTTGGGGTCCTGGAGGGGGTCCATTCCCCTACCCCCTCTGATGGATGATCTACATGGGTCTAGGATACTTGTGCATTTACCCCTAGCCTATGCGGGTCGAAGTACTGAACTGCTTGGCGTGGGGGTCTTCAGAAACTGCTCCCTAACCCTGCCTGCGTATGTAGAGCCATGCCTTGAGGCCTCATTGGGGGGCCACCGGATTGCCCCTCAGGGGAATGTCGGATTCCTTGTTGCGTGAGCCCCACCTCTCTCCACGGGCGCTCAGTCCCCACGTGCAACACAGCGCAGTCTGGAAGATGGACGCTTCCCTCGAGTGCGCTGCGGTTCTCCCTGGGCTGGACACGGACTGTGAGTGTTGTTACTGTCTCGCATTAGCATGCAGGCAAAGAAGATTGTCGTCCTACTACCTTGGAGGGGGACTGGCCCACAATGGGGTCGACTCAGCGAGGGAAACGGTGTTGAAATGGCGTAACTGCACGTGACAACTCACGGCCTTTCATTTCATCCTGCCATATCCTCGCGGTTATATTGGAGACCCAGCGGGCGGGCCAACGAAACGTCTCTACGGGGTACACGGCTATAGTCCCAAGGGGACGGGCCTCGCACGCCCTAACGCACAACACGTATTTTAGCTGTGGCCCAGTTTAGAGCTGTGGGGGGCTCCTCTCCTCACGCCGCTCTCTGGCTGAAGAACAGAGAGGTTCTCTGCACCACTGACTGTCGGGAGGCCACCCTGCTATAGCCTTACCCCCACCTATAACACGCCCCCGCAGAAGAAGGCCCTCCTAAACAGGGGGCCAACCTGCTGGGCACTCCATTTGACCTTTGACCTCTGGCCTCTCCGCTCCTCTCGGCCTCTCCCGTCTTCTAGTGACGGCACGGGGCTCACGCTCGCAGTCGGAACCGGCCTCGTCACATCATGGAGTGTCGGGCCCAGCTTTCCTGTGTCTACTGGACCGGCCGTGGACGTGTCCTTACCCCGCCCCCAGACGGCCTTCTCTGGATCCATGGGTGTGAACGAGGCCACGCTCCCCCCGGTGCCATGCCTACCCCGGGGCAGGACATCACCGAGCCACTCTGTGCCGATGACGAGACTTCTGGGAGGGAGACAGCACTTCCTGTCGTGGGCAAAACATACCGTCATTGATGCGTTTCACTACGCATCTGGCCCCTCTTCCTATCTAGGCCTCAATCGACAAACTGTCCCTGACGTCCTCCGCATTCACTCCGCAAACGTCTGTTCTAGACGGGGGTGTCTGTCTGCTATGGTATCGACGAATGGGCTAAATAGCAGTACGCAGGGGGAGGACCTCTCAGGGCGGCGATCGGCGTAGTGTGGAACCAGTTGTACTCTGTCATCGGGAGACCTGTTGATGGTAGTCTGACCGCATCCCTACAGAATTGTATTCACCTCTACCATGGCGGGTCCTGCGTCTGTGTTGCACTGCGCTTTTCTTCAACCCCAGGCTGAACCTGCTCGCAGCTCTGGTTCATCTGCCCGCCGTCCTTCCTTGGACCCGGGAGGACGTGTCCCCACTGGGTCAAACTACACAAGCTGAGCTGCTCCACCGACTCTCTATGGCACCATCCACTGGACAGTTTCTGCTCTCTGACCGTCTCTGGCCTTTGGCTCTGGGAGGTCACGTTCTGCGGCTACGTTTTCACCCCGGATGCTCGGGCCTCCTGTGGGGCCTCTGGCTTGCTGCAGGAGCCTTGGTCTACCGTCACTGGGGTATGGCTGAAAAAGGTAATGGTGCTCGGGAATATCGGATGTGACCTTAGTATCTAGCCTATCGCTGGGGCCTGGGTGGCGGTTTTGACCGGGCACTTCTGTTTGTATGGGTGGTGTGTGTGCGCGGGGGAAGATCAGTTTGTGACCCTTTGCCAGGCTGGGGGAATATCGGACGTGACCCTTAAACACCCTGCACCGTAGGTGGCTGTTGTGTCTGGAGGACTTGGCGTGCGTGCGGTGCTGACCTTTGGGAGCCTCTGACCTTTGACCTCTGGGTAGTAGACCTGCTCTCTTTGGATTCTGCCAGCGCTCTCAAAGCTCTGGACAAGGCTGGCCTCCCATCGACGCTTCCTCCCCTACGTGGCCTGGATTCTCTCCTCGACGTTCCTTCACCTGGGGCCATCTGTGAGTCCATCCATCACACCTCCACGCTCATGCTGTGGAGCTCGTCTCTCCTGTCCACCCACATCCCATACTGATTATCACACACGTTTTCTTTTTTCCTAGGTTTCTCACGTGGACGGTGTTGTGTTTGTTTTCCTTTCACTTGTGTGCTTGTCTTGGGTCTTCCTCTCTCACTTGGCTCCTTCCTTGATCTCCTTATCTGTCCACTCCTCCTACTCTGCTCTCCCTGCTCTTACCTAAACTTAAGTCTAGACTCTGGGTCTTCTCTTCTACTGTCCCTCTGTCTTTACCCTGACCTCAACCCCTCCTTTTTCTTATCTAACCCTAAGTCCCCCCTCTGCTCTAACCTCAACCCCTTCTGACCTTGCCTGTGATTTCGGTGTCTACGGCTTTCTCTGGCCTCTTTACTGTGTTTGATCCATACCTTTCTTTTCTTTCACAGATCCACTGCTGCGCTGCATCCACCTTGATCTGTATACTTTTTCCTTCACAGGTCCATTACGGCACTACATCCACCCTAATTTGTTCACTTTTTCTTTTACAGATGCCTTCTGGGTTTCTCTCACCTTGCATACACACATACACACACACACACACACACACACACACTGTCCATACATTTTGCTACTCTGTGCATTCTCTCTCTCTCTCCTCTATCCTCTTTTCCCTAGCTGATTAATTGAGATGACCGATTCTGGTGGGCGCCCACGGACACAGGGGGTACGAACACCCCCCTTTTTGTGGTCGTCACCCCTGAGTTCTTGATAGTCCATAGTCCTAGGAACGGCCCTTGTCCTGCGTTGGGGGTTTAATTTCATAACTTTGTCACCTGATGAGCTCTTAGGAGAGCGAAACTGCAGTCGTGGCCGGTTAGGACCTCACATATCCCTGTTTAATGTTCTGGCATGGGCCTGCAGGAGGCACCGCCCGGGGAGTGGAGTTCTGCGTTCTTGACTACAACCTTGCTTTGGCTCCGAGGAGCCCCCTCTCTTGCTCTGCCTACTACACACTCTCACACTCTCCTCTCGCTCGCACACACACATCTCCACATCCACACGCATTGTCTCTTTTTCCCTTCTCACAGGCCCTGTCCTTCCTGTACTCATGTACACCTGCGGTGCTCTTCTTCTGAGCACCCCCATTTTGCTTTCACGGCACTCGTGTGTCCTGTCCACTAACCCGCTCTCTCCCCAGGTGCACATGAGGTGCAGATGTCTTCTACTCTTCAAACACGCCCTGGTTTTGGTATAGGTTATTCTCTCTTTTTCAGGCAGGCCTTTTTTAGACTTTCAGATTGACTTGGCTTCTGGGCACAGGTATAGCACGCACTCACACACTCATGTGCATCCATTCACTCACGACAGTGCCACTACTCTTCAAGAGGACCCTGTTTGGACTTCGCAGAATCACCGTTGCCGCTGGGACACCTTTGGCTCCGCGCAATCGGCGCTTCGCGCCGATGCGCTCCGCGCTTAGGATTGGATGTGAGGAGCCCCCAGTGTCTTCACTCGGATGTAGCATGTGCTACGGTTACCGGTCACCTCTGCTACCCACGCGTGAACCTTGACACCAGAGGTCTCCTACCTCTCCTCCTCGGGGGTTACCTTGCTTGTGGGGACGGAAGACTTCAGAGCATGCTCCTGCTTAGACCTGGTGGTTTGCACACGTCCGTAAGTGGATACGGGGGTGGGTTATCCATGTACCCGTCGGTTGCTCACGTCCTCTTAGTGCTTAGGCATTTATTTACCTCGGGTAGCAAGCGTGACAAGGTCTACAGGCCTGGGACTCCTTTGGGGTCCTGGAGGGGGTCCATTCCCCTACCCCCTCTGATGGATGATCTACATGGGTCTAGGATACTTGTGCATTTACCCCTAGCCTATGCGGGTCGAAGTACTGAACTGCTTGGCGTGGGGGTCTTCAGAAACTGCTCCCTAACCCTGCCTGCGTATGTAGAGCCATGCCTTGAGGCCTCATTGGGGGGCCACCGGATTGCCCCTCAGGGGAATGTCGGATTCCTTGTTGCGTGAGCCCCACCTCTCTCCACGGGCGCTCAGTCCCCACGTGCAACACAGCGCAGTCTGGAAGATGGACGCTTCCCCCTCGAGTGCGCTGCGGTTCTCCCTGGGCTGGACACGGACTGTGAGTGTTGTCACTGTCTCGCATTAGCATGCAGGCAAAGAAGATTGTCGTCCTACTACCTTGGAGGGGGACTGGCCCACAATGGGGTCGACTCAGCGAGGGAAACGGTGTTGAAATGGCGTAACTGCACGTGACAACTCACGGCCTTTCATTTCATCCTGCCATATCCTCGCGGTTATATTGGAGACCCAGCGGGCGGGCCAACGAAACGTCTCTACGGGGTACACGGCTATAGTCCCAAGGGGACGGGCCTCGCACGCCCTAACGCACAACACGTATTTTAGCTGTGGCCCAGTTTAGAGCTGTGGGGGGCTCCTCTCCTCACGCCGCTCTCTGGCTGAAGAACAGAGAGGTTCTCTGCACCACTGACTGTCGGGAGGCCACCCTGCTATAGCCTTACCCCCACCTATAACACGCCCCCGCAGAAGAAGGCCCTCCTAAACAGGGGGCCAACCTGCTGGGCACTCCATTTGACCTTTGACCTCTGGCCTCTCCGCTCCTCTCGGCCTCTCCCGTCTTCTAGTGACGGCACGGGGCTCACGCTCGCAGTCGGAACCGGCCTCGTCACATCATGGAGTGTCGGGCCCAGCTTTCCTGTGTCTACTGGACCGGCCGTGGACGTGTCCTTACCCCGCCCCCAGACGGCCTTCTCTGGATCCATGGGTGTGAACGAGGCCACGCTCCCCCCGGTGCCATGCCTACCCCGGGGCAGGACATCACCGAGCCACTCTGTGCCGATGACGAGACTTCTGGGAGGGAGACAGCACTTCCTGTCGTGGGCAAAACATACCGTCATTGATGCGTTTCACTACGCATCTGGCCCCTCTTCCTATCTAGGCCTCAATCGACAAACTGTCCCTGACGTCCTCCGCATTCACTCCGCAAACGTCTGTTCTAGACGGGGGTGTCTGTCTGCTATGGTATCGACGAATGGGCTAAATAGCAGTACGCAGGGGGAGGACCTCTCAGGGCGGCGATCGGCGTAGTGTGGAACCAGTTGTACTCTGTCATCGGGAGACCTGTTGATGGTAGTCTGACCGCATCCCTACAGAATTGTATTCACCTCTACCATGGCGGGTCCTGCGTCTGTGTTGCACTGCGCTTTTCTTCAACCCCAGGCTGAACCTGCTCGCAGCTCTGGTTCATCTGCCCGCCGTCCTTCCTTGGACCCGGGAGGACGTGTCCCCACTGGGTCAAACTACACAAGCTGAGCTGCTCCACCGACTCTCTATGGCACCATCCACTGGACAGTTTCTGCTCTCTGACCGTCTCTGGCCTTTGGCTCTGGGAGGTCACGTTCTGCGGCTACGTTTTCACCCCGGATGCTCGGGCCTCCTGTGGGGCCTCTGGCTTGCTGCAGGAGCCTTGGTCTACCGTCACTGGGGTATGGCTGAAAAAGGTAATGGTGCTCGGGAATATCGGATGTGACCTTAGTATCTAGCCTATCGCTGGGGCCTGGGTGGCGGTTTTGACCGGGCACTTCTGTTTGTATGGGTGGTGTGTGTGCGCGGGGGAAGATCAGTTTGTGACCCTTTGCCAGGCTGGGGGAATATCGGACGTGACCCTTAAACACCCTGCACCGTAGGTGGCTGTTGTGTCTGGAGGACTTGGCGTGCGTGCGGTGCTGACCTTTGGGAGCCTCTGACCTTTGACCTCTGGGTAGTAGACCTGCTCTCTTTGGATTCTGCCAGCGCTCTCAAAGCTCTGGACAAGGCTGGCCTCCCATCGACGCTTCCTCCCCTACGTGGCCTGGATTCTCTCCTCGACGTTCCTTCACCTGGGGCCATCTGTGAGTCCATCCATCACACCTCCACGCTCATGCTGTGGAGCTCGTCTCTCCTGTCCACCCACATCCCATACTGATTATCACACACGTTTTCTTTTTTCCTAGGTTTCTCACGTGGACGGTGTTGTGTTTGTTTTCCTTTCACTTGTGTGCTTGTCTTGGGTCTTCCTCTCTCACTTGGCTCCTTCCTTGATCTCCTTATCTGTCCACTCCTCCTACTCTGCTCTCCCTGCTCTTACCTAAACTTAAGTCTAGACTCTGGGTCTTCTCTTCTACTGTCCCTCTGTCTTTACCCTGACCTCAACCCCTCCTTTTTCTTATCTAACCCTAAGTCCCCCCTCTGCTCTAACCTCAACCCCTTCTGACCTTGCCTGTGATTTCGGTGTCTACGGCTTTCTCTGGCCTCTTTACTGTGTTTGATCCATACCTTTCTTTTCTTTCACAGATCCACTGCTGCGCTGCATCCACCTTGATCTGTATACTTTTTCCTTCACAGGTCCATTACGGCACTACATCCACCCTAATTTGTTCACTTTTTCTTTTACAGATGCCTTCTGGGTTTCTCTCACCTTGCATACACACATACACACACACACACACACACACACACTGTCCATACATTTTGCTACTCTGTGCATTCTCTCTCTCTCTCCTCTATCCTCTTTTCCCTAGCTGATTAATTGAGATGACCGATTCTGGTGGGCGCCCACGGACACAGGGGGTACGAACACCCCCCTTTTTGTGGTCGTCACCCCTGAGTTCTTGATAGTCCATAGTCCTAGGAACGGCCCTTGTCCTGCGTTGGGGGTTTAATTTCATAACTTTGTCACCTGATGAGCTCTTAGGAGAGCGAAACTGCAGTCGTGGCCGGTTAGGACCTCACATATCCCTGTTTAATGTTCTGGCATGGGCCTGCAGGAGGCACCGCCCGGGGAGTGGAGTTCTGCGTTCTTGACTACAACCTTGCTTTGGCTCCGAGGAGCCCCCTCTCTTGCTCTGCCTACTACACACTCTCACACTCTCCTCTCGCTCGCACACACACATCTCCACATCCACACGCATTGTCTCTTTTTCCCTTCTCACAGGCCCTGTCCTTCCTGTACTCATGTACACCTGCGGTGCTCTTCTTCTGAGCACCCCCATTTTGCTTTCACGGCACTCGTGTGTCCTGTCCACTAACCCGCTCTCTCCCCAGGTGCACATGAGGTGCAGATGTCTTCTACTCTTCAAACACGCCCTGGTTTTGGTATAGGTTATTCTCTCTTTTTCAGGCAGGCCTTTTTTAGACTTTCAGATTGACTTGGCTTCTGGGCACAGGTATAGCACGCACTCACACACTCATGTGCATCCATTCACTCACGACAGTGCCACTACTCTTCAAGAGGACCCTGTTTGGACTTCGCAGAATCACCGTTGCCGCTGGGACACCTTTGGCTCCGCGCAATCGGCGCTTCGCGCCGATGCGCTCCGCGCTTAGGATTGGATGTGAGGAGCCCCCAGTGTCTTCACTCGGATGTAGCATGTGCTACGGTTACCGGTCACCTCTGCTACCCACGCGTGAACCTTGACACCAGAGGTCTCCTACCTCTCCTCCTCGGGGGTTACCTTGCTTGTGGGGACGGAAGACTTCAGAGCATGCTCCTGCTTAGACCTGGTGGTTTGCACACGTCCGTAAGTGGATACGGGGGTGGGTTATCCATGTACCCGTCGGTTGCTCACGTCCTCTTAGTGCTTAGGCATTTATTTACCTCGGGGATACGGGGGTGGGTTATCCATGTACCCGTCGGTTGCTCACGTCCTCTTAGTGCTTAGGCATTTATTTACCTCGGGTAGCAAGCGTGACAAGGTCTACAGGCCTGGGACCCCTTTGGGGTCCTTTGGGGTCCTGGAGGGGGTCCATTCCCCTACCCCCTCTGATGGATGATCTACATGGGTCTAGGATACTTGTGCATTTACCCCTAGCCTATGCGGGTCGAAGTACTGAACTGCTTGGCGTGGGGGTCTTCAGAAACTGCTCCCTAACCCTGCCTGCGTATGTAGAGCCATGCCTTGAGGCCTCATTGGGGGGCCACCGGATTGCCCCTCAGGGGAATGTCGGATTCCTTGTTGCGTGAGCCCCACCTCTCTCCACGGGCGCTCAGTCCCCACGTGCAACACAGCGCAGTCTGGAAGATGGACGCTTCCCCCTCGAGTGCGCTGCGGTTCTCCCTGGGCTGGACACGGACTGTGAGTGTTGTTACTGTCTCGCATTAGCATGCAGGCAAAGAAGATTGTCGTCCTACTACCTTGGAGGGGGACTGGCCCACAATGGGGTCGACTCAGCGAGGGAAACGGTGTTGAAATGGCGTAACTGCACGTGACAACTCACGGCCTTTCATTTCATCCTGCCATATCCTCGCGGTTATATTGGAGACCCAGCGGGCGGGCCAACGAAACGTCTCTACGGGGTACACGGCTATAGTCCCAAGGGGACGGGCCTCGCACGCCCTAACGCACAACACGTATTTTAGCTGTGGCCCAGTTTAGAGCTGTGGGGGGCTCCTCTCCTCACGCCGCTCTCTGGCTGAAGAACAGAGAGGTTCTCTGCACCACTGACTGTCGGGAGGCCACCCTGCTATAGCCTTACCCCCACCTATAACACGCCCCCGCAGAAGAAGGCCCTCCTAAACAGGGGGCCAACCTGCTGGGCACTCCATTTGACCTTTGACCTCTGGCCTCTCCGCTCCTCTCGGCCTCTCCCGTCTTCTAGTGACGGCACGGGGCTCACGCTCGCAGTCGGAACCGGCCTCGTCACATCATGGAGTGTCGGGCCCAGCTTTCCTGTGTCTACTGGACCGGCCGTGGACGTGTCCTTACCCCGCCCCCAGACGGCCTTCTCTGGATCCATGGGTGTGAACGAGGCCACGCTCCCCCCGGTGCCATGCCTACCCCGGGGCAGGACATCACCGAGCCACTCTGTGCCGATGACGAGACTTCTGGGAGGGAGACAGCACTTCCTGTCGTGGGCAAAACATACCGTCATTGATGCGTTTCACTACGCATCTGGCCCCTCTTCCTATCTAGGCCTCAATCGACAAACTGTCCCTGACGTCCTCCGCATTCACTCCGCAAACGTCTGTTCTAGACGGGGGTGTCTGTCTGCTATGGTATCGACGAATGGGCTAAATAGCAGTACGCAGGGGGAGGACCTCTCAGGGCGGCGATCGGCGTAGTGTGGAACCAGTTGTACTCTGTCATCGGGAGACCTGTTGATGGTAGTCTGACCGCATCCCTACAGAATTGTATTCACCTCTACCATGGCGGGTCCTGCGTCTGTGTTGCACTGCGCTTTTCTTCAACCCCAGGCTGAACCTGCTCGCAGCTCTGGTTCATCTGCCCGCCGTCCTTCCTTGGACCCGGGAGGACGTGTCCCCACTGGGTCAAACTACACAAGCTGAGCTGCTCCACCGACTCTCTATGGCACCATCCACTGGACAGTTTCTGCTCTCTGACCGTCTCTGGCCTTTGGCTCTGGGAGGTCACGTTCTGCGGCTACGTTTTCACCCCGGATGCTCGGGCCTCCTGTGGGGCCTCTGGCTTGCTGCAGGAGCCTTGGTCTACCGTCACTGGGGTATGGCTGAAAAAGGTAATGGTGCTCGGGAATATCGGATGTGACCTTAGTATCTAGCCTATCGCTGGGGCCTGGGTGGCGGTTTTGACCGGGCACTTCTGTTTGTATGGGTGGTGTGTGTGCGCGGGGGAAGATCAGTTTGTGACCCTTTGCCAGGCTGGGGGAATATCGGACGTGACCCTTAAACACCCTGCACCGTAGGTGGCTGTTGTGTCTGGAGGACTTGGCGTGCGTGCGGTGCTGACCTTTGGGAGCCTCTGACCTTTGACCTCTGGGTAGTAGACCTGCTCTCTTTGGATTCTGCCAGCGCTCTCAAAGCTCTGGACAAGGCTGGCCTCCCATCGACGCTTCCTCCCCTACGTGGCCTGGATTCTCTCCTCGACGTTCCTTCACCTGGGGCCATCTGTGAGTCCATCCATCACACCTCCACGCTCATGCTGTGGAGCTCGTCTCTCCTGTCCACCCACATCCCATACTGATTATCACACACGTTTTCTTTTTTCCTAGGTTTCTCACGTGGACGGTGTTGTGTTTGTTTTCCTTTCACTTGTGTGCTTGTCTTGGGTCTTCCTCTCTCACTTGGCTCCTTCCTTGATCTCCTTATCTGTCCACTCCTCCTACTCTGCTCTCCCTGCTCTTACCTAAACTTAAGTCTAGACTCTGGGTCTTCTCTTCTACTGTCCCTCTGTC
The DNA here is from genome assembly GCF_021917145.1 of Hypomesus transpacificus. Lineage (NCBI taxonomy): Eukaryota > Metazoa > Chordata > Actinopteri > Osmeriformes > Osmeridae > Hypomesus > Hypomesus transpacificus. Next base: position 93,208 of record NW_025813830.1, on the reverse strand, counting down.
TTTACCCTGACCTCAACCCCTCCTTTTTCTTATCTAACCCTAAGTCCCCCCTCTGCTCTAACCTCAACCCCTTCTGACCTTGCCTGTGATTTCGGTGTCTACGGCTTTCTCTGGCCTCTTTACTGTGTTTGATCCATACCTTTCTTTTCTTTCACAGATCCACTGCTGCGCTGCATCCACCTTGATCTGTATACTTTTTCCTTCACAGGTCCATTACGGCACTACATCCACCCTAATTTGTTCACTTTTTCTTTTACAGATGCCTTCTGGGTTTCTCTCACCTTGCATACACACATACACACACACACACACACACACACACACACTGTCCATACATTTTGCTACTCTGTGCATTCTCTCTCTCTCTCCTCTATCCTCTTTTCCCTAGCTGATTAATTGAGATGACCGATTCTGGTGGGCGCCCACGGACACAGGGGGTACGAACACCCCCCTTTTTGTGGTCGTCACCCCTGAGTTCTTGATAGTCCATAGTCCTAGGAACGGCCCTTGTCCTGCGTTGGGGGTTTAATTTCATAACTTTGTCACCTGATGAGCTCTTAGGAGAGCGAAACTGCAGTCGTGGCCGGTTAGGACCTCACATATCCCTGTTTAATGTTCTGGCATGGGCCTGCAGGAGGCACCGCCCGGGGAGTGGAGTTCTGCGTTCTTGACTACAACCTTGCTTTGGCTCCGAGGAGCCCCCTCTCTTGCTCTGCCTACTACACACTCTCACACTCTCCTCTCGCTCGCACACACACATCTCCACATCCACACGCATTGTCTCTTTTTCCCTTCTCACAGGCCCTGTCCTTCCTGTACTCATGTACACCTGCGGTGCTCTTCTTCTGAGCACCCCCATTTTGCTTTCACGGCACTCGTGTGTCCTGTCCACTAACCCGCTCTCTCCCCAGGTGCACATGAGGTGCAGATGTCTTCTACTCTTCAAACACGCCCTGGTTTTGGTATAGGTTATTCTCTCTTTTTCAGGCAGGCCTTTTTTAGACTTTCAGATTGACTTGGCTTCTGGGCACAGGTATAGCACGCACTCACACACTCATGTGCATCCATTCACTCACGACAGTGCCACTACTCTTCAAGAGGACCCTGTTTGGACTTCGCAGAATCACCGTTGCCGCTGGGACACCTTTGGCTCCGCGCAATCGGCGCTTCGCGCCGATGCGCTCCGCGCTTAGGATTGGATGTGAGGAGCCCCCAGTGTCTTCACTCGGATGTAGCATGTGCTACGGTTACCGGTCACCTCTGCTACCCACGCGTGAACCTTGACACCAGAGGTCTCCTACCTCTCCTCCTCGGGGGTTACCTTGCTTGTGGGGACGGAAGACTTCAGAGCATGCTCCTGCTTAGACCTGGTGGTTTGCACACGTCCGTAAGTGGATACGGGGGTGGGTTATCCATGTACCCGTCGGTTGCTCACGTCCTCTTAGTGCTTAGTTATCCATGTACCCGTCGGTTGCTCACGTCCTCTTAGTGCTTAGGCCTCGGGTAGCAAGCGTGACAAGGTCTACAGGCCTGGGACTCCTTTGGGGTCCTGGAGGGGGTCCATTCCCCTACCCCCTCTGATGGATGATCTACATGGGTCTAGGATACTTGTGCATTTACCCCTAGCCTATGCGGGTCGAAGTACTGAACTGCTTGGCGTGGGGGTCTTCAGAAACTGCTCCCTAACCCTGCCTGCGTATGTAGAGCCATGCCTTGAGGCCTCATTGGGGGGCCACCGGATTGCCCCTCAGGGGAATGTCGGATTCCTTGTTGCGTGAGCCCCACCTCTCTCCACGGGCGCTCAGTCCCCACGTGCAACACAGCGCAGTCTGGAAGATGGACGCTTCCCCCTCGAGTGCGCTGCGGTTCTCCCTGGGCTGGACACGGACTGTGAGTGTTGTCACTGTCTCGCATTAGCATGCAGGCAAAGAAGATTGTCGTCCTACTACCTTGGAGGGGGACTGGCCCACAATGGGGTCGACTCAGCGAGGGAAACGGTGTTGAAATGGCGTAACTGCACGTGACAACTCACGGCCTTTCATTTCATCCTGCCATATCCTCGCGGTTATATTGGAGACCCAGCGGGCGGGCCAACGAAACGTCTCTACGGGGTACACGGCTATAGTCCCAAGGGGACGGGCCTCGCACGCCCTAACGCACAACACGTATTTTAGCTGTGGCCCAGTTTAGAGCTGTGGGGGGCTCCTCTCCTCACGCCGCTCTCTGGCTGAAGAACAGAGAGGTTCTCTGCACCACTGACTGTCGGGAGGCCACCCTGCTATAGCCTTACCCCCACCTATAACACGCCCCCGCAGAAGAAGGCCCTCCTAAACAGGGGGCCAACCTGCTGGGCACTCCATTTGACCTTTGACCTCTGGCCTCTCCGCTCCTCTCGGCCTCTCCCGTCTTCTAGTGACGGCACGGGGCTCACGCTCGCAGTCGGAACCGGCCTCGTCACATCATGGAGTGTCGGGCCCAGCTTTCCTGTGTCTACTGGACCGGCCGTGGACGTGTCCTTACCCCGCCCCCAGACGGCCTTCTCTGGATCCATGGGTGTGAACGAGGCCACGCTCCCCCCGGTGCCATGCCTACCCCGGGGCAGGACATCACCGAGCCACTCTGTGCCGATGACGAGACTTCTGGGAGGGAGACAGCACTTCCTGTCGTGGGCAAAACATACCGTCATTGATGCGTTTCACTACGCATCTGGCCCCTCTTCCTATCTAGGCCTCAATCGACAAACTGTCCCTGACGTCCTCCGCATTCACTCCGCAAACGTCTGTTCTAGACGGGGGTGTCTGTCTGCTATGGTATCGACGAATGGGCTAAATAGCAGTACGCAGGGGGAGGACCTCTCAGGGCGGCGATCGGCGTAGTGTGGAACCAGTTGTACTCTGTCATCGGGAGACCTGTTGATGGTAGTCTGACCGCATCCCTACAGAATTGTATTCACCTCTACCATGGCGGGTCCTGCGTCTGTGTTGCACTGCGCTTTTCTTCAACCCCAGGCTGAACCTGCTCGCAGCTCTGGTTCATCTGCCCGCCGTCCTTCCTTGGACCCGGGAGGACGTGTCCCCACTGGGTCAAACTACACAAGCTGAGCTGCTCCACCGACTCTCTATGGCACCATCCACTGGACAGTTTCTGCTCTCTGACCGTCTCTGGCCTTTGGCTCTGGGAGGTCACGTTCTGCGGCTACGTTTTCACCCCGGATGCTCGGGCCTCCTGTGGGGCCTCTGGCTTGCTGCAGGAGCCTTGGTCTACCGTCACTGGGGTATGGCTGAAAAAGGTAATGGTGCTCGGGAATATCGGATGTGACCTTAGTATCTAGCCTATCGCTGGGGCCTGGGTGGCGGTTTTGACCGGGCACTTCTGTTTGTATGGGTGGTGTGTGTGCGCGGGGGAAGATCAGTTTGTGACCCTTTGCCAGGCTGGGGGAATATCGGACGTGACCCTTAAACACCCTGCACCGTAGGTGGCTGTTGTGTCTGGAGGACTTGGCGTGCGTGCGGTGCTGACCTTTGGGAGCCTCTGACCTTTGACCTCTGGGTAGTAGACCTGCTCTCTTTGGATTCTGCCAGCGCTCTCAAAGCTCTGGACAAGGCTGGCCTCCCATCGACGCTTCCTCCCCTACGTGGCCTGGATTCTCTCCTCGACGTTCCTTCACCTGGGGCCATCTGTGAGTCCATCCATCACACCTCCACGCTCATGCTGTGGAGCTCGTCTCTCCTGTCCACCCACATCCCATACTGATTATCACACACGTTTTCTTTTTTCCTAGGTTTCTCACGTGGACGGTGTTGTGTTTGTTTTCCTTTCACTTGTGTGCTTGTCTTGGGTCTTCCTCTCTCACTTGGCTCCTTCCTTGATCTCCTTATCTGTCCACTCCTCCTACTCTGCTCTCCCTGCTCTTACCTAAACTTAAGTCTAGACTCTGGGTCTTCTCTTCTACTGTCCCTCTGTCTTTACCCTGACCTCAACCCCTCCTTTTTCTTATCTAACCCTAAGTCCCCCCTCTGCTCTAACCTCAACCCCTTCTGACCTTGCCTGTGATTTCGGTGTCTACGGCTTTCTCTGGCCTCTTTACTGTGTTTGATCCATACCTTTCTTTTCTTTCACAGATCCACTGCTGCACTGCATCCACCTTGATCTGTATACTTTTTCCTTCACAGGTCCATTACGGCACTACATCCACCCTAATTTGTGCACTTTTTCTTTTACAGATGCCTTCTGGGTTCCTCTCACCTTGCATACACACATACACACACACACACACACACACACACACTGTCCATACATTTTGCTACTCTGTGCATTCTCTCTCTCTCTCCTCTATCCTCTTTTCCCTAGCTGATTAATTGAGATGACCGATTCTGGTGGGCGCCCACGGACACAGGGGGTACGAACACCCCCCTTTTTGTGGTCGTCACCCCTGAGTTCTTGATAGTCCATAGTCCTAGGAACGGCCCTTGTCCTGCGTTGGGGGTTTAATTTCATAACTTTGTCACCTGATGAGCTCTTAGGAGAGCGAAACTGCAGTCGTGGCCGGTTAGGACCTCACATATCCCTGTTTAATGTTCTGGCATGGGCCTGCAGGAGGCACCGCCCGGGGAGTGGAGTTCTGCGTTCTTGACTACAACCTTGCTTTGGCTCCGAGGAGCCCCCTCTCTTGCTCTGCCTACTACACACTCTCACACTCTCCTCTCGCTCGCACACACACATCTCCACATCCACACGCATTGTCTCTTTTTCCCTTCTCACAGGCCCTGTCCTTCCTGTACTCATGTACACCTGCGGTGCTCTTCTTCTGAGCACCCCCATTTTGCTTTCACGGCACTCGTGTGTCCTGTCCACTAACCCGCTCTCTCCCCAGGTGCACATGAGGTGCAGATGTCTTCTACTCTTCAAACACGCCCTGGTTTTGGTATAGGTTATTCTCTCTTTTTCAGGCAGGCCTTTTTTAGACTTTCAGATTGACTTGGCTTCTGGGCACAGGTATAGCACGCACTCACACACTCATGTGCATCCATTCACTCACGACAGTGCCACTACTCTTCAAGAGGACCCTGTTTGGACTTCGCAGAATCACCGTTGCCGCTGGGACACCTTTGGCTCCGCGCAATCGGCGCTTCGCGCCGATGCGCTCCGCGCTTAGGATTGGATGTGAGGAGCCCCCAGTGTCTTCACTCGGATGTAGCATGTGCTACGGTTACCGGTCACCTCTGCTACCCACGCGTGAACCTTGACACCAGAGGTCTCCTACCTCTCCTCCTCGGGGGTTACCTTGCTTGTGGGGACGGAAGACTTCAGAGCATGCTCCTGCTTAGACCTGGTGGTTTGCACACGTCCGTAAGTGGATACGGGGGTGGGTTATCCATGTACCCGTCGGTTGCTCACGTCCTCTTAGTGCTTAGGCATTTATTTACCTCGGGTAGCAAGCGTGACAAGGTCTACAGGCCTGGGACCTGACCCTGACCCTGACCCTGACCCTGACCCTGACCCTGACCCTGACCCTGACCCTAACCCTAACCCTAACCCTTTCACTTGTGTGCTTGTCTTGGGTCTTCCTCTCTCACTTGGCTCCTTCCTTGATCTCCTTATCTGTCCACTCCTCCTACTCTGCTCTCCCTGCTCTTACCTAAACTTAAGTCTAGACTCTGGGTCTTCTCTTCTACTGTCCCTCTGTCTTTACCCTGACCTCAACCCCTCCTTTTTCTTATCTAACCCTAAGTCCCCCCTCTGCTCTAACCTCAACCCCTTCTGACCTTGCCTGTGATTTCGGTGTCTACGGCTTTCTCTGGCCTCTTTACTGTGTTTGATCCATACCTTTCTTTTCTTTCACAGATCCACTGCTGCGCTGCATCCACCTTGATCTGTATACTTTTTCCTTCACAGGTCCATTACGGCACTACATCCACCCTAATTTGTTCACTTTTTCTTTTACAGATGCCTTCTGGGTTTCTCTCACCTTGCATACACACACACACATACACACACACACACACACACACACTGTCCATACATTTTGCTACTCTGTGCATTCTCTCTCTCTCTCCTCTATCCTCTTTTCCCTAGCTGATTAATTGAGATGACCGATTCTGGTGGGCGCCCACGGACACAGGGGGTACGAACACCCCCCTTTTTGTGGTCGTCACCCCTGAGTTCTTGATAGTCCATAGTCCTAGGAACGGCCCTTGTCCTGCGTTGGGGGTTTAATTTCATAACTTTGTCACCTGATGAGCTCTTAGGAGAGCGAAACTGCAGTCGTGGCCGGTTAGGACCTCACATATCCCTGTTTAATGTTCTGGCATGGGCCTGCAGGAGGCACCGCCCGGGGAGTGGAGTTCTGCGTTCTTGACTACAACCTTGCTTTGGCTCCGAGGAGCCCCCTCTCTTGCTCTGCCTACTACACACTCTCACACTCTCCTCTCGCTCGCACACACACATCTCCACATCCACACGCATTGTCTCTTTTTCCCTTCTCACAGGCCCTGTCCTTCCTGTACTCATGTACACCTGCGGTGCTCTTCTTCTGAGCACCCCCATTTTGCTTTCACGGCACTCGTGTGTCCTGTCCACTAACCCGCTCTCTCCCCAGGTGCACATGAGGTGCAGATGTCTTCTACTCTTCAAACACGCCCTGGTTTTGGTATAGGTTATTCTCTCTTTTTCAGGCAGGCCTTTTTTAGACTTTCAGATTGACTTGGCTTCTGGGCACAGGTATAGCACGCACTCACACACTCATGTGCATCCATTCACTCACGACAGTGCCACTACTCTTCAAGAGGACCCTGTTTGGACTTCGCAGAATCACCGTTGCCGCTGGGACACCTTTGGCTCCGCGCAATCGGCGCTTCGCGCCGATGCGCTCCGCGCTTAGGATTGGGTGTGAGGAGCCCCCAGTGTCTTCACTCGGATGTAGCATGTGCTACGGTTACCGGTCACCTCTGCTACCCACGCGTGATCCTTTGGGGTCCTGGAGGGGGTCCATTCCCCTACCCCCTCTGATGGATGATCTACATGGGTCTAGGATACTTGTGCATTTACCCCTAGCCTATGCGGGTCGAAGTACTGAACTGCTTGGCGTGGGGGTCTTCAGAAACTGCTCCCTAACCCTGCCTGCGTATGTAGAGCCATGCCTTGAGGCCTCATTGGGGGGCCACCGGATTGCCCCTCAGGGGAATGTCGGATTCCTTGTTGCGTGAGCCCCACCTCTCTCCACGGGCGCTCAGTCCCCACGTGCAACACAGCGCAGTCTGGAAGATGGACGCTTCCCCCTCGAGTGCGCTGCGGTTCTCCCTGGGCTGGACACGGACTGTGAGTGTTGTTACTGTCTCGCATTAGCATGCAGGCAAAGAAGATTGTCGTCCTACTACCTTGGAGGGGGACTGGCCCACAATGGGGTCGACTCAGCGAGGGAAACGGTGTTGAAATGGCGTAACTGCACGTGACAACTCACGGCCTTTCATTTCATCCTGCCATATCCTCGCGGTTATATTGGAGACCCAGCGGGCGGGCCAACGAAACGTCTCTACGGGGTACACGGCTATAGTCCCAAGGGGACGGGCCTCGCACGCCCTAACGCACAACACGTATTTTAGCTGTGGCCCAGTTTAGAGCTGTGGGGGGCTCCTCTCCTCACGCCGCTCTCTGGCTGAAGAACAGAGAGGTTCTCTGCACCACTGACTGTCGGGAGGCCACCCTGCTATAGCCTTACCCCCACCTATAACACGCCCCCGCAGAAGAAGGCCCTCCTAAACAGGGGGCCAACCTGCTGGGCACTCCATTTGACCTTTGACCTCTGGCCTCTCCGCTCCTCTCGGCCTCTCCCGTCTTCTAGTGACGGCACGGGGCTCACGCTCGCAGTCGGAACCGGCCTCGTCACATCATGGAGTGTCGGGCCCAGCTTTCCTGTGTCTACTGGACCGGCCGTGGACGTGTCCTTACCCCGCCCCCAGACGGCCTTCTCTGGATCCATGGGTGTGAACGAGGCCACGCTCCCCCCGGTGCCATGCCTACCCCGGGGCAGGACATCACCGAGCCACTCTGTGCCGATGACGAGACTTCTGGGAGGGAGACAGCACTTCCTGTCGTGGGCAAAACATACCGTCATTGATGCGTTTCACTACGCATCTGGCCCCTCTTCCTATCTAGGCCTCAATCGACAAACTGTCCCTGACGTCCTCCGCATTCACTCCGCAAACGTCTGTTCTAGACGGGGGTGTCTGTCTGCTATGGTATCGACGAATGGGCTAAATAGCAGTACGCAGGGGGAGGACCTCTCAGGGCGGCGATCGGCGTAGTGTGGAACCAGTTGTACTCTGTCATCGGGAGACCTGTTGATGGTAGTCTGACCGCATCCCTACAGAATTGTATTCACCTCTACCATGGCGGGTCCTGCGTCTGTGTTGCACTGCGCTTTTCTTCAACCCCAGGCTGAACCTGCTCGCAGCTCTGGTTCATCTGCCCGCCGTCCTTCCTTGGACCCGGGAGGACGTGTCCCCACTGGGTCAAACTACACAAGCTGAGCTGCTCCACCGACTCTCTATGGCACCATCCACTGGACAGTTTCTGCTCTCTGACCGTCTCTGGCCTTTGGCTCTGGGAGGTCACGTTCTGCGGCTACGTTTTCACCCCGGATGCTCGGGCCTCCTGTGGGGCCTCTGGCTTGCTGCAGGAGCCTTGGTCTACCGTCACTGGGGTATGGCTGAAAAAGGTAATGGTGCTCGGGAATATCGGATGTGACCTTAGTATCTAGCCTATCGCTGGGGCCTGGGTGGCGGTTTTGACCGGGCACTTCTGTTTGTATGGGTGGTGTGTGTGCGCGGGGGAAGATCAGTTTGTGACCCTTTGCCAGGCTGGGGGAATATCGGACGTGACCCTTAAACACCCTGCACCGTAGGTGGCTGTTGTGTCTGGAGGACTTGGCGTGCGTGCGGTGCTGACCTTTGGGAGCCTCTGACCTTTGACCTCTGGGTAGTAGACCTGCTCTCTTTGGATTCTGCCAGCGCTCTCAAAGCTCTGGACAAGGCTGGCCTCCCATCGACGCTTCCTCCCCTACGTGGCCTGGATTCTCTCCTCGACGTTCCTTCACCTGGGGCCATCTGTGAGTCCATCCATCACACCTCCACGCTCATGCTGTGGAGCTCGTCTCTCCTGTCCACCCACATCCCATACTGATTATCACACACGTTTTCTTTTTTCCTAGGTTTCTCACGTGGACGGTGTTGTGTTTGTTTTCCTTTCACTTGTGTGCTTGTCTTGGGTCTTCCTCTCTCACTTGGCTCCTTCCTTGATCTCCTTATCTGTCCACTCCTCCTACTCTGCTCTCCCTGCTCTTACCTAAACTTAAGTCTAGACTCTGGGTCTTCTCTTCTACTGTCCCTCTGTCTTTACCCTGACCTCAACCCCTCCTTTTTCTTATCTAACCCTAAGTCCCCCCTCTGCTCTAACCTCAACCCCTTCTGACCTTGCCTGTGATTTCGGTGTCTACGGCTTTCTCTGGCCTCTTTACTGTGTTTGATCCATACCTTTCTTTTCTTTCACAGATCCACTGCTGCGCTGCATCCACCTTGATCTGTATACTTTTTCCTTCACAGGTCCATTACGGCACTACATCCACCCTAATTTGTTCACTTTTTCTTTTACAGATTTACAGATGCCTTCTGGGTTTCTCTCACCTTGCATACACACATACACACACACACACACACACACACACACACTGTCCATACATTTTGCTACTCTGTGCATTCTCTCTCTCTCTCCTCTATCCTCTTTTCCCTAGCTGATTAATTGAGATGACCGATTCTGGTGGGCGCCCACGGACACAGGGGGTACGAACACCCCCCTTTTTGTGGTCGTCACCCCTGAGTTCTTGATAGTCCATAGTCCTAGGAACGGCCCTTGTCCTGCGTTGGGGGTTTAATTTCATAACTTTGTCACCTGATGAGCTCTTAGGAGAGCGAAACTGCAGTCGTGGCCGGTTAGGACCTCACATATCCCTGTTTAATGTTCTGGCATGGGCCTGCAGGAGGCACCGCCCGGGGAGTGGAGTTCTGCGTTCTTGACTACAACCTTGCTTTGGCTCCGAGGAGCCCCCTCTCTTGCTCTGCCTACTACACACTCTCACACTCTCCTCTCGCTCGCACACACACATCTCCACATCCACACGCATTGTCTCTTTTTCCCTTCTCACAGGCCCTGTCCTTCCTGTACTCATGTACACCTGCGGTGCTCTTCTTCTGAGCACCCCCATTTTGCTTTCACGGCACTCGTGTGTCCTGTCCACTAACCCGCTCTCTCCCCAGGTGCACATGAGGTGCAGATGTCTTCTACTCTTCAAACACGCCCTGGTTTTGGTATAGGTTATTCTCTCTTTTTCAGGCAGGCCTTTTTTAGACTTTCAGATTGACTTGGCTTCTGGGCACAGGTATAGCACGCACTCACACACTCATGTGCATCCATTCACTCACGACAGTGCCACTACTCTTCAAGAGGACCCTGTTTGGACTTCGCAGAATCACCGTTGCCGCTGGGACACCTTTGGCTCCGCGCAATCGGCGCTTCGCGCCGATGCGCTCCGCGCTTAGGATTGGATGTGAGGAGCCCCCAGTGTCTTCACTCGGATGTAGCATGTGCTACGGTTACCGGTCACCTCTGCTACCCACGCGTGAACCTTGACACCAGAGGTCTCCTACCTCTCCTCCTCGGGGGTTACCTTGCTTGTGGGGACGGAAGACTTCAGAGCATGCTCCTGCTTAGACCTGGTGGTTTGCACACGTCCGTAAGTGGATACGGGGGTGGGTTATCCATGTACCCGTCGGTTGCTCACGTCCTCTTAGTGCTTAGGCATTTATTTACCTCGGGTAGCAAGCGTGACAAGGTCTACAGGCCTGGGACTCCTTTGGGGTCCTGGAGGGGGTCCATTCCCCTACCCCCTCTGATGGATGATCTACATGGGTCTAGGATACTTGTGCATTTACCCCTAGCCTATGCGGGTCGAAGTACTGAACTGCTTGGCGTGGGGGTCTTCAGAAACTGCTCCCTAACCCTGCCTGCGTATGTAGAGCCATGCCTTGAGGCCTCATTGGGGGGCCACCGGATTGCCCCTCAGGGGAATGTCGGATTCCTTGTTGCGTGAGCCCCACCTCTCTCCACGGGCGCTCAGTCCCCACGTGCAACACAGCGCAGTCTGGAAGATGGACGCTTCCCCCTCGAGTGCGCTGCGGTTCTCCCTGGGCTGGACACGGACTGTGAGTGTTGTTACTGTCTCGCATTAGCATGCAGGCAAAGAAGATTGTCGTCCTACTACCTTGGAGGGGGACTGGCCCACAATGGGGTCGACTCAGCGAGGGAAACGGTGTTGAAATGGCGTAACTGCACGTGACAACTCACGGCCTTTCATTTCATCCTGCCATATCCTCGCGGTTATATTGGAGACCCAGCGGGCGGGCCAACGAAACGTCTCTACGGGGTACACGGCTATAGTCCCAAGGGGACGGGCCTCGCACGCCCTAACGCACAACACGTATTTTAGCTGTGGCCCAGTTTAGAGCTGTGGGGGGCTCCTCTCCTCACGCCGCTCTCTGGCTGAAGAACAGAGAGGTTCTCTGCACCACTGACTGTCGGGAGGCCACCCTGCTATAGCCTTACCCCCACCTATAACACGCCCCCGCAGAAGAAGGCCCTCCTAAACAGGGGGCCAACCTGCTGGGCACTCCATTTGACCTTTGACCTCTGGCCTCTCCGCTCCTCTCGGCCTCTCCCGTCTTCTAGTGACGGCACGGGGCTCACGCTCGCAGTCGGAACCGGCCTCGTCACATCATGGAGTGTCGGGCCCAGCTTTCCTGTGTCTACTGGACCGGCCGTGGACGTGTCCTTACCCCGCCCCCAGACGGCCTTCTCTGGATCCATGGGTGTGAACGAGGCCACGCTCCCCCCGGTGCCATGCCTACCCCGGGGCAGGACATCACCGAGCCACTCTGTGCCGATGACGAGACTTCTGGGAGGGAGACAGCACTTCCTGTCGTGGGCAAAACATACCGTCATTGATGCGTTTCACTACGCATCTGGCCCCTCTTCCTATCTAGGCCTCAATCGACAAACTGTCCCTGACGTCCTCCGCATTCACTCCGCAAACGTCTGTTCTAGACGGGGGTGTCTGTCTGCTATGGTATCGACGAATGGGCTAAATAGCAGTACGCAGGGGGAGGACCTCTCAGGGCGGCGATCGGCGTAGTGTGGAACCAGTTGTACTCTGTCATCGGGAGACCTGTTGATGGTAGTCTGACCGCATCCCTACAGAATTGTATTCACCTCTACCATGGCGGGTCCTGCGTCTGTGTTGCACTGCGCTTTTCTTCAACCCCAGGCTGAACCTGCTCGCAGCTCTGGTTCATCTGCCCGCCGTCCTTCCTTGGACCCGGGAGGACGTGTCCCCACTGGGTCAAACTACACAAGCTGAGCTGCTCCACCGACTCTCTATGGCACCATCCACTGGACAGTTTCTGCTCTCTGACCGTCTCTGGCCTTTGGCTCTGGGAGGTCACGTTCTGCGGCTACGTTTTCACCCCGGATGCTCGGGCCTCCTGTGGGGCCTCTGGCTTGCTGCAGGAGCCTTGGTCTACCGTCACTGGGGTATGGCTGAAAAAGGTAATGGTGCTCGGGAATATCGGATGTGACCTTAGTATCTAGCCTATCGCTGGGGCCTGGGTGGCGGTTTTGACCGGGCACTTCTGTTTGTATGGGTGGTGTGTGTGCGCGGGGGAAGATCAGTTTGTGACCCTTTGCCAGGCTGGGGGAATATCGGACGTGACCCTTAAACACCCTGCACCGTAGGTGGCTGTTGTGTCTGGAGGACTTGGCGTGCGTGCGGTGCTGACCTTTGGGAGCCTCTGACCTTTGACCTCTGGGTAGTAGACCTGCTCTCTTTGGATTCTGCCAGCGCTCTCAAAGCTCTGGACAAGGCTGGCCTCCCATCGACGCTTCCTCCCCTACGTGGCCTGGATTCTCTCCTCGACGTTCCTTCACCTGGGGCCATCTGTGAGTCCATCCATCACACCTCCACGCTCATGCTGTGGAGCTCGTCTCTCCTGTCCACCCACATCCCATACTGATTATCACACACGTTTTCTTTTTTCCTAGGTTTCTCACGTGGACGGTGTTGTGTTTGTTTTCCTTTCACTTGTGTGCTTGTCTTGGGTCTTCCTCTCTCACTTGGCTCCTTCCTTGATCTCCTTATCTGTCCACTCCTCCTACTCTGCTCTCCCTGCTCTTACCTAAACTTAAGTCTAGACTCTGGGTCTTCTCTTCTACTGTCCCTCTGTCTTTACCCTGACCTCAACCCCTCCTTTTTCTTATCTAACCCTAAGTCCCCCCTCTGCTCTAACCTCAACCCCTTCTGACCTTGCCTGTGATTTCGGTGTCTACGGCTTTCTCTGGCCTCTTTACTGTGTTTGATCCATACCTTTCTTTTCTTTCACAGATCCACTGCTGCGCTGCATCCACCTTGATCTGTATACTTTTTCCTTCACAGGTCCATTACGGCACTACATCCACCCTAATTTGTTCACTTTTTCTTTTACAGATGCCTTCTGGGTTTCTCTCACCTTGCATACACACATACACACACACACACACACACACACACACACACACACACTGTCCATACATTTTGCTACTCTGTGCATTCTCTCTCTCTCTCCTCTATCCTCTTTTCCCTAGCTGATTAATTGAGATGACCGATTCTGGTGGGCGCCCACGGACACAGGGGGTACGAACACCCCCCTTTTTGTGGTCGTCACCCCTGAGTTCTTGATAGTCCATAGTCCTAGGAACGGCCCTTGTCCTGCGTTGGGGGTTTAATTTCATAACTTTGTCACCTGATGAGCTCTTAGGAGAGCGAAACTGCAGTCGTGGCCGGTTAGGACCTCACATATCCCTGTTTAATGTTCTGGCATGGGCCTGCAGGAGGCACCGCCCGGGGAGTGGAGTTCTGCGTTCTTGACTACAACCTTGCTTTGGCTCCGAGGAGCCCCCTCTCTTGCTCTGCCTACTACACACTCTCACACTCTCCTCTCGCTCGCACACACACATCTCCACATCCACACGCATTGTCTCTTTTTCCCTTCTCACAGGCCCTGTCCTTCCTGTACTCATGTACACCTGCGGTGCTCTTCTTCTGAGCACCCCCATTTTGCTTTCACGGCACTCGTGTGTCCTGTCCACTAACCCGCTCTCTCCCCAGGTGCACATGAGGTGCAGATGTCTTCTACTCTTCAAACACGCCCTGGTTTTGGTATAGGTTATTCTCTCTTTTTCAGGCAGGCCTTTTTTAGACTTTCAGATTGACTTGGCTTCTGGGCACAGGTATAGCACGCACTCACACACTCATGTGCATCCATTCACTCACGACAGTGCCACTACTCTTCAAGAGGACCCTGTTTGGACTTCGCAGAATCACCGTTGCCGCTGGGACACCTTTGGCTCCGCGCAATCGGCGCTTCGCGCCGATGCGCTCCGCGCTTAGGATTGGATGTGAGGAGCCCCCAGTGTCTTCACTCGGATGTAGCATGTGCTACGGTTACCGGTCACCTCTGCTACCCACGCGTGAACCTTGACACCAGAGGTCTCCTACCTCTCCTCCTCGGGGGTTACCTTGCTTGTGGGGACGGAAGACTTCAGAGCATGCTCCTGCTTAGACCTGGTGGTTTGCACACGTCCGTAAGTGGATACGGGGGTGGGTTATCCATGTACCCGTCGGTTGCTCACGTCCTCTTAGTGCTTAGGCATTTATTTACCTCGGGTAGCAAGCGTGACAAGGTCTACAGGCCTGGGACTCCTTTGGGGTCCTGGAGGGGGTCCATTCCCCTACCCCCTCTGATGGATGATCTACATGGGTCTAGGATACTTGTGCATTTACCCCTAGCCTATGCGGGTCGAAGTACTGAACTGCTTGGCGTGGGGGTCTTCAGAAACTGCTCCCTAACCCTGCCTGCGTATGTAGAGCCATGCCTTGAGGCCTCATTGGGGGGCCACCGGATTGCCCCTCAGGGGAATGTCGGATTCCTTGTTGCGTGAGCCCCACCTCTCTCCACGGGCGCTCAGTCCCCACGTGCAACACAGCGCAGTCTGGAAGATGGACGCTTCCCCCTCGAGTGCGCTGCGGTTCTCCCTGGGCTGGACACGGACTGTGAGTGTTGTTACTGTCTCGCATTAGCATGCAGGCAAAGAAGATTGTCGTCCTACTACCTTGGAGGGGGACTGGCCCACAATGGGGTCGACTCAGCGAGGGAAACGGTGTTGAAATGGCGTAACTGCACGTGACAACTCACGGCCTTTCATTTCATCCTGCCATATCCTCGCGGTTATATTGGAGACCCAGCGGGCGGGCCAACGAAACGTCTCTACGGGGTACACGGCTATAGTCCCAAGGGGACGGGCCTCGCACGCCCTAACGCACAACACGTATTTTAGCTGTGGCCCAGTTTAGAGCTGTGGGGGGCTCCTCTCCTCACGCCGCTCTCTGGCTGAAGAACAGAGAGGTTCTCTGCACCACTGACTGTCGGGAGGCCACCCTGCTATAGCCTTACCCCCACCTATAACACGCCCCCGCAGAAGAAGGCCCTCCTAAACAGGGGGCCAACCTGCTGGGCACTCCATTTGACCTTTGACCTCTGGCCTCTCCGCTCCTCTCGGCCTCTCCCGTCTTCTAGTGACGGCACGGGGCTCACGCTCGCAGTCGGAACCGGCCTCGTCACATCATGGAGTGTCGGGCCCAGCTTTCCTGTGTCTACTGGACCGGCCGTGGACGTGTCCTTACCCCGCCCCCAGACGGCCTTCTCTGGATCCATGGGTGTGAACGAGGCCACGCTCCCCCCGGTGCCATGCCTACCCCGGGGCAGGACATCACCGAGCCACTCTGTGCCGATGACGAGACTTCTGGGAGGGAGACAGCACTTCCTGTCGTGGGCAAAACATACCGTCATTGATGCGTTTCACTACGCATCTGGCCCCTCTTCCTATCTAGGCCTCAATCGACAAACTGTCCCTGACGTCCTCCGCATTCACTCCGCAAACGTCTGTTCTAGACGGGGGTGTCTGTCTGCTATGGTATCGACGAATGGGCTAAATAGCAGTACGCAGGGGGAGGACCTCTCAGGGCGGCGATCGGCGTAGTGTGGAACCAGTTGTACTCTGTCATCGGGAGACCTGTTGATGGTAGTCTGACCGCATCCCTACAGAATTGTATTCACCTCTACCATGGCGGGTCCTGCGTCTGTGTTGCACTGCGCTTTTCTTCAACCCCAGGCTGAACCTGCTCGCAGCTCTGGTTCATCTGCCCGCCGTCCTTCCTTGGACCCGGGAGGACGTGTCCCCACTGGGTCAAACTACACAAGCTGAGCTGCTCCACCGACTCTCTATGGCACCATCCACTGGACAGTTTCTGCTCTCTGACCGTCTCTGGCCTTTGGCTCTGGGAGGTCACGTTCTGCGGCTACGTTTTCACCCCGGATGCTCGGGCCTCCTGTGGGGCCTCTGGCTTGCTGCAGGAGCCTTGGTCTACCGTCACTGGGGTATGGCTGAAAAAGGTAATGGTGCTCGGGAATATCGGATGTGACCTTAGTATCTAGCCTATCGCTGGGGCCTGGGTGGCGGTTTTGACCGGGCACTTCTGTTTGTATGGGTGGTGTGTGTGCGCGGGGGAAGATCAGTTTGTGACCCTTTGCCAGGCTGGGGGAATATCGGACGTGACCCTTAAACACCCTGCACCGTAGGTGGCTGTTGTGTCTGGAGGACTTGGCGTGCGTGCGGTGCTGACCTTTGGGAGCCTCTGACCTTTGACCTCTGGGTAGTAGACCTGCTCTCTTTGGATTCTGCCAGCGCTCTCAAAGCTCTGGACAAGGCTGGCCTCCCATCGACGCTTCCTCCCCTACGTGGCCTGGATTCTCTCCTCGACGTTCCTTCACCTGGGGCCATCTGTGAGTCCATCCATCACACCTCCACGCTCATGCTGTGGAGCTCGTCTCTCCTGTCCACCCACATCCCATACTGATTATCACACACGTTTTCTTTTTTCCTAGGTTTCTCACGTGGACGGTGTTGTGTTTGTTTTCCTTTCACTTGTGTGCTTGTCTTGGGTCTTCCTCTCTCACTTGGCTCCTTCCTTGATCTCCTTATCTGTCCACTCCTCCTACTCTGCTCTCCCTGCTCTTACCTAAACTTAAGTCTAGACTCTGGGTCTTCTCTTCTACTGTCCCTCTGTCTTTACCCTGACCTCAACCCCTCCTTTTTCTTATCTAACCCTAAGTCCCCCCTCTGCTCTAACCTCAACCCCTTCTGACCTTGCCTGTGATTTCGGTGTCTACGGCTTTCTCTGGCCTCTTTACTGTGTTTGATCCATACCTTTCTTTTCTTTCACAGATCCACTGCTGCGCTGCATCCACCTTGATCTGTATACTTTTTCCTTCACAGGTCCATTACGGCACTACATCCACCCTAATTTGTTCACTTTTTCTTTTACAGATGCCTTCTGGGTTTCTCTCACCTTGCATACACACACACACATACACACACACACACACACACACACACTGTCCATACATTTTGCTACTCTGTGCATTCTCTCTCTCTCTCCTCTATCCTCTTTTCCCTAGCTGATTAATTGAGATGACCGATTCTGGTGGGCGCCCACGGACACAGGGGGTACGAACACCCCCCTTTTTGTGGTCGTCACCCCTGAGTTCTTGATAGTCCATAGTCCTAGGAACGGCCCTTGTCCTGCGTTGGGGGTTTAATTTCATAACTTTGTCACCTGATGAGCTCTTAGGAGAGCGAAACTGCAGTCGTGGCCGGTTAGGACCTCACATATCCCTGTTTAATGTTCTGGCATGGGCCTGCAGGAGGCACCGCCCGGGGAGTGGAGTTCTGCGTTCTTGACTACAACCTTGCTTTGGCTCCGAGGAGCCCCCTCTCTTGCTCTGCCTACTACACACTCTCACACTCTCCTCTCGCTCGCACACACACATCTCCACATCCACACGCATTGTCTCTTTTTCCCTTCTCACAGGCCCTGTCCTTCCTGTACTCATGTACACCTGCGGTGCTCTTCTTCTGAGCACCCCCATTTTGCTTTCACGGCACTCGTGTGTCCTGTCCACTAACCCGCTCTCTCCCCAGGTGCACATGAGGTGCAGATGTCTTCTACTCTTCAAACACGCCCTGGTTTTGGTATAGGTTATTCTCTCTTTTTCAGGCAGGCCTTTTTTAGACTTTCAGATTGACTTGGCTTCTGGGCACAGGTATAGCACGCACTCACACACTCATGTGCATCCATTCACTCACGACAGTGCCACTACTCTTCAAGAGGACCCTGTTTGGACTTCGCAGAATCACCGTTGCCGCTGGGACGCCTTTGGCTCCGCGCAATCGGCGCTTCGCGCCGATGCGCTCCGCGCTTAGGATTGGGTGTGAGGAGCCCCCAGTGTCTTCACTCGGATGTAGCATGTGCTACGGTTACCGGTCACCTCTGCTACCCACGCGTGAATCTTGACACCAGAGGTCTCCTACCTCTCCTCCTCGGGGGTTACCTTACTTGTGGGGACGGAAGACTTCAGAGCATGCTCCTGCTTAGACCTGGTGGTTTGCACACGTCCGTAAGTGGATACGGGGGTGGGTTATCCATGTACCCGTCGGTTGCTCACGTCCTCTTAGTGCTTAGGCATTTATTTACCTCGGGTAGCAAGCGTGACAAGGTCTACAGGCCTGGGACTCCTTTGGGGTCCTGGAGGGGGTCCATTCCCCTACCCCCTCTGATGGATGATCTACATGGGTCTAGGATACTTGTGCATTTACCCCTAGCCTATGCGGGTCGAAGTACTGAACTGCTTGGCGTGGGGGTCTTCAGAAACTGCTCCCTAACCCTAACCCTAACCCTAACCCTAACCTCTAACCTAACCTAACCCTTTCTAACCTAACCCTTTCTAACCTAACCCTTTCTAACCTAACCCTTTCTAACCTAACCCTTTCTAACCCTTTCAAGCCCTAACCCAAACGCCCCTCCCTCCCTCCCTCCCTCCCTCCCTCCCTCGTTTTTCCCTTTGACACGCTTAGAAAGAGTGCACCCTTCCCGGAGCCGCTGCAATACCGGGGCGATGCGCAGAGCGGACGGAGCGAGCCCCTGTTCCGACTCCCTGTTGCAAAAATCCGTTTAATATGTTGTCCTCGCATGGAGGACGTATCAGATATTAAACTGATAAGAACAGATTTTTTTTTCTTTTGAAACTTTTTATTGATACATAGCCGTTGACCAATACACAGTACCAAGACATTAAAACCCTCTCCTAATTTCTTTGCTTAAAATAAATAACAATACTTTTTAAAATGTACAAAACAGGCAAACCATTGTGGAAAATATTAAAACACTGGTGTATCTTCAATAAGAGCACTGCATTATTTACGTATTTTTAAAAGTGCCTAAAAAATGAATCTTGTGTGCATACAACAGTGTTTAAAAGGCCATAAAAGAAATAAACATTGTACATTTTGAGCAAATTAAGACATTTTAAAAGGAGAAACATTTTCAAAAGTGTCTTAAAAACACACTAAAAGATGTTTGTCTGTGTGCCTGTGTGTGTGCTTAAAAGTTCTGCTCCTCTCCTGCACAGGAACGAGGCGAGCCCGCCCGGGCGATCCACTCCCCCCTCCACCGGGCGGGCCCGCGACCCCCCCCCTCAGGGGCCCAGCGGAGATCCTCGACCTTGGCAGCTGTCCCAGCGCAGCCAGGCCGCTGCCGTCCGGACCACTTCGCGTGCGTTGGGGCCCCCTCCGAATGGCGCGTGGGACGGACCACCCTCGGGTCCCTGCAACCAGTACCGCCGCTGCCGGGGTGGCCGTCTCCACGCGTCTCCCTGCCGGCCGGTTTCTGGAGGTCCAAGGAATCTTCTTCAGCATTGCGGTGGGGTGGACCAGAGCTGGCGGAACGGCTCTGGCCCACCCGGACCTCCCCGCCGGCAGGCACGGGATTCCAGGGGCCCCACCTGGAAACACAGGTCCCGGACGGCACTGCACTCCCAGGGCAGGCCACCTCACAATCTCCTCTCCGCCCAGAGTCGACCGTGGGCGCCTAGATGTAGTCGACGTGCCCCGAGAGTGCTTGACGGCTCTGGCCGGGAGGATCTCATGGGCCACCGTCCAAGGGAGGGTCCGGCACCCGCCCAGCGGAGCAGGAAGGGTCCGAGCGACCCCGCCCCATGCCCGTACGAGAGAGGAGACAGAGCAACTGTGGGTCAAAACGGTAAAAACAACAAATTCAAGCCTCCTTAAAAACATCTTAAAAAGCCATAAACAAGGGGAAGACTTAAAAAGCACTGGCGTCCTCAGGTCCTTCTGGGTCCGCTCCAGGGTCCTGAGGTGGGGCCCTATCCAGAGGCCGTCCCGGGCTGTCATCACCTGTTCTCTGGACAGGGCCGTCGCCAGTGCTGTGCAGCATGTGGCGTCGCAGTCCCCTAAAAACAAGGCATAAAACTGGTAAAACACAATCATGATAAAATGGGGATACTCACCTCTTCGCTCTTCATTTCTTTTTTTTTCTTTCCTTTGGGGAGGCCTTTACTCTCCTTGGGGGTAGAGGCGAGATTCACGTCTAAAAAGGCAATCTGGTTAGGAGAGTTTGAAGGAAATACCCTAGTGGAGGAATCTGACTCCCTAGAGCTCACTTCAGGCCTCCCCGTCTCGGCAGGATCGATGTCAGAGGACAGATCTCTGGGCCGTTTCCCCATAAGATTTTGACCACACTGGATAAAATCCCCTTCGCTACTGCTGGTGCTGGTGCTGGTGCTGGGAGAGGAGGTGGAGGTGGAGGAGGTGGCGGGACTCGGCTCCCCCGGTGTTCTATCCTCTCCACCGCTTTTTCCCTCCTCTTCCGCTCCCGCTCCCGCTCCCGCTCCCGCCTCCTTCACCTCCTCCTCCACCTCCTGGATCAGGGGCCTTAAAACAGGGGTCGGGGGCCTTAAAACAGGGGTCAAAACAGGGTTAAAAACAGGGACTAAGACCGGGGCTACCCCCTCCGTCCTCCGGTCTTCCTTTTCCGCCTCTACCACAGGCTCCACAGGCGCCCTGTCCGCCTTGAGCCTGTTTGCAAAGGACTGAGGACAGTCTCTGAACAGGTGGGAGAGCCCGCCACACAAGTTGCAGGCTCTCCCATTCGGGCACTCCGCGAAGACATGCCCAATCTCCCTGCACTTTCCACAAACCACCTCATGGCATGCCTCCGCGAGGTGCCCGTGCTTCCCACACTTCCTGCACAATTTAGGCTGTCCCTGGTAGTGTACGAAGCCCCTGTTCTCCCCCAACACAATGAGGGAGGGTAACTGCCTCAGTCCTTCGTACCCTGTTGGATCAGGGAGCTGCTGAATGGGTACTCTCCACGCCCCATTCCAGATGCCATCCTGATCCATCACTTTCGCCGGTGGCCCGGTTACTTTGCAGTACCTACTCAACCACAAAGAAACATCCTCCGGGTTAACCGTCTCATTAAACATCCGGACAATCACCACTTTCAAGGTGTTGTCCGTCAGTTTTTCCATTTCAAAGGCTAGGGAAATATACTCTCTGCAATCCTCATACCTTGACCAAAACTCTTTCAGCAACGAAGCAGTTATGAAACTAACATCAAAGCCCTGCGCAGAAGGCAAGGCCAAGATGCAGTTCAAGTCTGCTGCTGTGAATTTCAGTTTCTTCTGGAGCAGGTTCCTGGAGAAGTCCAATCTGGACATCTCCAGTTTGACGCCATCCACCACCTTGAACAGAAAACGGACACTGTTGTGCCTCTTCATGCCGGCGCGTGCGGCCGACATTTTGAGGCACAACAACACTCAACAACAATTAGACAAGGGGGTGGGAGTGACACTACAAGGTAACAGAGGGAGGGGAGGGGACACCAACACAAGAAGGTAGGGGGAGACAAACACTGGTATGGGGGGAGGGGGGGGGAAGGGGGGGGGGGTGGGGGAGGGGTCACACTAATAAAACAATGGAGGGTAACAAACACTGGACTGGACAGCACCCAACCAAAAAAAACAAATCAACAAGGAAGTGCAACTGAAAAGACCGGCCAAAAGAAATTTACCACAAATACACTTAGACGATAACCAAAACTAAACAGACAAAACTAAAGGAATACACTAAACGGAAAACTACTGAGACAAAACACTCACACTAACAAGACACACCTGCCACCAATTGCTGGCTTGCTAGGCCTAGCAACTGGCGGCGGCACGGAAAAACACTGACAACAATTAGACCAACAATTAAAACAACCACAAGATGGAGACAAAACACACACTAAACAAGACACGGAAAAACACTGACAACACCTCAACTAGACACACCTGCCACCAATCAAGGATTGGTGGCTAGGCTACACCAAACAACACTGAAACTAACAAAAAGACTATGGACAAACAAGCTATGAACACACAATTAACAATACAGACGACAACCAACTAGAATAACTAAACAGATAAGACAAACCAACCAAATCATAAGCTAAAAAAGACAGGCTAAATTACACAAACACAAGACAAGACAAGGCCCACAGGGGAACCGGAAAAGTACTGGCCTTGGAGGCACTCACCTGGCCCAGCACTGGGCTGGGCCAGTGGAAGAATGGAAAATCCGGTGAGTGACTCCTCCTCCAGCACTGGCTCCGGTAACCGTCTGTGGACCTGTGAAAAGACAAAGACAAAAATCTGGGTCAGTGAAAAAATTCAAATAAACACAACACAAACTCAAATGATAGGATAACCAACTGAAAAGGGTAACGCCCACCGGCCGGCTGATCGCTCTCTGCACCAATCGAATCAGGTATCTGAGTCAAAAGGCCGAGAAGCGATGACCGCACTATTGGACGCCCCGCGCGCCCGGGCCCTCCGTGCGCCAGCCGGGCCGCTCGGTCACCTCTCTGCACTCACTCACTCACTCACTCACTCACTCACTCACTCACTCCCCTTTGAAGTCACTCACCTCACCTCCGTTTTTTTTTTTTTTTTTTTTTTATCTAAAAGGGCGGGAAAACGCCACCGGCCGACAGGCCTCCGCGCGCCAAAACCCTTTTTTTTTTTTTTCTTTTTTACCCTAACCTTTTTTACCCTAACCCTTTCTAACCCTAACCTAACCCTTTCTAACCTAACCCTTTCTAACCTAACCCTTTCTAACCCTAACCCTTTCTAACCTAACCCTTCTAACCTAACCTAACCCTTTCTAACCTAACCTAACCCTTTCTAACCTAACCCTTTCTAACCTAACCCTTTCTAACCTAACCCTTTCTAACCTAACCCTTTCTAACCCTTTCAAGCCCTAACCCAAACGCCCCTCCCTCCCTCCCTCCCTCCCTCCCTCCCTCGTTTTTCCCTTTGACACGCTTAGAAAGAGTGCACCCTTCCCGGAGCCGCTGCAATACCGGGGCGATGCGCAGAGCGGACGGAGCGAGCCCCTGTTCCGACTCCCTGTTGCAAAAATCCGTTTAATATGTTGTCCTCGCATGGAGGACGTATCAGATATTAAACTGATAAGAACAGATTTTTTTTTCTTTTGAAACTTTTTATTGATACATAGCCGTTGACCAATACACAGTACCAAGACATTAAAACCCTCTCCTAATTTCTTTGCTTAAAATAAATAACAATACTTTTTAAAATGTACAAAACAGGCAAACCATTGTGGAAAATATTAAAACACTGGTGTATCTTCAATAAGAGCACTGCATTATTTACGTATTTTTAAAAGTGCCTAAAAAATGAATCTTGTGTGCATACAACAGTGTTTAAAAGGCCATAAAAGAAATAAACATTGTACATTTTGAGCAAATTAAGACATTTTAAAAGGAGAAACATTTTCAAAAGTGTCTTAAAAACACACTAAAAGATGTTTGTCTGTGTGCCTGTGTGTGTGCTTAAAAGTTCTGCTCCTCTCCTGCACAGGAACGAGGCGAGCCCGCCCGGGCGATCCACTCCCCCCTCCACCGGGCGGGCCCGCGACCCCCCCCCTCAGGGGCCCAGCGGAGATCCTCGACCTTGGCAGCTGTCCCAGCGCAGCCAGGCCGCTGCCGTCCGGACCACTTCGCGTGCGTTGGGGCCCCCTCCGAATGGCGCGTGGGACGGACCACCCTCGGGTCCCTGCAACCAGTACCGCCGCTGCCGGGGTGGCCGTCTCCACGCGTCTCCCTGCCGGCCGGTTTCTGGAGGTCCAAGGAATCTTCTTCAGCATTGCGGTGGGGTGGACCAGAGCTGGCGGAACGGCTCTGGCCCACCCGGACCTCCCCGCCGGCAGGCACGGGATTCCAGGGGCCCCACCTGGAAACACAGGTCCCGGACGGCACTGCACTCCCAGGGCAGGCCACCTCACAATCTCCTCTCCGCCCAGAGTCGACCGTGGGCGCCTAGATGTAGTCGACGTGCCCCGAGAGTGCTTGACGGCTCTGGCCGGGAGGATCTCATGGGCCACCGTCCAAGGGAGGGTCCGGCACCCGCCCAGCGGAGCAGGAAGGGTCCGAGCGACCCCGCCCCATGCCCGTACGAGAGAGGAGACAGAGCAACTGTGGGTCAAAACGGTAAAAACAACAAATTCAAGCCTCCTTAAAAACATCTTAAAAAGCCATAAACAAGGGGAAGACTTAAAAAGCACTGGCGTCCTCAGGTCCTTCTGGGTCCGCTCCAGGGTCCTGAGGTGGGGCCCTATCCAGAGGCCGTCCCGGGCTGTCATCACCTGTTCTCTGGACAGGGCCGTCGCCAGTGCTGTGCAGCATGTGGCGTCGCAGTCCCCTAAAAACAAGGCATAAAACTGGTAAAACACAATCATGATAAAATGGGGATACTCACCTCTTCGCTCTTCATTTCTTTTTTTTTCTTTCCTTTGGGGAGGCCTTTACTCTCCTTGGGGGTAGAGGCGAGATTCACGTCTAAAAAGGCAATCTGGTTAGGAGAGTTTGAAGGAAATACCCTAGTGGAGGAATCTGACTCCCTAGAGCTCACTTCAGGCCTCCCCGTCTCGGCAGGATCGATGTCAGAGGACAGATCTCTGGGCCGTTTCCCCATAAGATTTTGACCACACTGGATAAAATCCCCTTCGCTACTGCTGGTGCTGGTGCTGGTGCTGGGAGAGGAGGTGGAGGTGGAGGAGGTGGCGGGACTCGGCTCCCCCGGTGTTCTATCCTCTCCACCGCTTTTTCCCTCCTCTTCCGCTCCCGCTCCCGCTCCCGCTCCCGCCTCCTTCACCTCCTCCTCCACCTCCTGGATCAGGGGCCTTAAAACAGGGGTCGGGGGCCTTAAAACAGGGGTCAAAACAGGGTTAAAAACAGGGACTAAGACCGGGGCTACCCCCTCCGTCCTCCGGTCTTCCTTTTCCGCCTCTACCACAGGCTCCACAGGCGCCCTGTCCGCCTTGAGCCTGTTTGCAAAGGACTGAGGACAGTCTCTGAACAGGTGGGAGAGCCCGCCACACAAGTTGCAGGCTCTCCCATTCGGGCACTCCGCGAAGACATGCCCAATCTCCCTGCACTTTCCACAAACCACCTCATGGCATGCCTCCGCGAGGTGCCCGTGCTTCCCACACTTCCTGCACAATTTAGGCTGTCCCTGGTAGTGTACGAAGCCCCTGTTCTCCCCCAACACAATGAGGGAGGGTAACTGCCTCAGTCCTTCGTACCCTGTTGGATCAGGGAGCTGCTGAATGGGTACTCTCCACGCCCCATTCCAGATGCCATCCTGATCCATCACTTTCGCCGGTGGCCCGGTTACTTTGCAGTACCTACTCAACCACAAAGAAACATCCTCCGGGTTAACCGTCTCATTAAACATCCGGACAATCACCACTTTCAAGGTGTTGTCCGTCAGTTTTTCCATTTCAAAGGCTAGGGAAATATACTCTCTGCAATCCTCATACCTTGACCAAAACTCTTTCAGCAACGAAGCAGTTATGAAACTAACATCAAAGCCCTGCGCAGAAGGCAAGGCCAAGATGCAGTTCAAGTCTGCTGCTGTGAATTTCAGTTTCTTCTGGAGCAGGTTCCTGGAGAAGTCCAATCTGGACATCTCCAGTTTGACGCCATCCACCACCTTGAACAGAAAACGGACACTGTTGTGCCTCTTCATGCCGGCGCGTGCGGCCGACATTTTGAGGCACAACAACACTCAACAACAATTAGACAAGGGGGTGGGAGTGACACTACAAGGTAACAGAGGGAGGGGAGGGGACACCAACACAAGAAGGTAGGGGGAGACAAACACTGGTATGGGGGGAGGGGGGGGGAAGGGGGGGGGGGGTGGGGGAGGGGTCACACTAATAAAACAATGGAGGGTAACAAACACTGGACTGGACAGCACCCAACCAAAAAAAACAAATCAACAAGGAAGTGCAACTGAAAAGACCGGCCAAAAGAAATTTACCACAAATACACTTAGACGATAACCAAAACTAAACAGACAAAACTAAAGGAATACACTAAACGGAAAACTACTGAGACAAAACACTCACACTAACAAGACACACCTGCCACCAATTGCTGGCTTGCTAGGCCTAGCAACTGGCGGCGGCACGGAAAAACACTGACAACAATTAGACCAACAATTAAAACAACCACAAGATGGAGACAAAACACACACTAAACAAGACACGGAAAAACACTGACAACACCTCAACTAGACACACCTGCCACCAATCAAGGATTGGTGGCTAGGCTACACCAAACAACACTGAAACTAACAAAAAGACTATGGACAAACAAGCTATGAACACACAATTAACAATACAGACGACAACCAACTAGAATAACTAAACAGATAAGACAAACCAACCAAATCATAAGCTAAAAAAGACAGGCTAAATTACACAAACACAAGACAAGACAAGGCCCACAGGGGAACCGGAAAAGTACTGGCCTTGGAGGCACTCACCTGGCCCAGCACTGGGCTGGGCCAGTGGAAGAATGGAAAATCCGGTGAGTGACTCCTCCTCCAGCACTGGCTCCGGTAACCGTCTGTGGACCTGTGAAAAGACAAAGACAAAAATCTGGGTCAGTGAAAAAATTCAAATAAACACAACACAAACTCAAATGATAGGATAACCAACTGAAAAGGGTAACGCCCACCGGCCGGCTGATCGCTCTCTGCACCAATCGAATCAGGTATCTGAGTCAAAAGGCCGAGAAGCGATGACCGCACTATTGGACGCCCCGCGCGCCCGGGCCCTCCGTGCGCCAGCCGGGCCGCTCGGTCACCTCTCTGCACTCACTCACTCACTCACTCACTCACTCACTCCCCTTTGAAGTCACTCACCTCACCTCCGTTTTTTTTTTTTTTTTTTTTTTATCTAAAAGGGCGGGAAAACGCCACCGGCCGACAGGCCTCCGCGCGCCAAAACCCTTTTTTTTTTTTTTCTTTTTTACCCTAACCTTTTTTACCCTAACCCTTTCTAACCCTAACCTAACCCTTTCTAACCTAACCCTTTCTAACCTAACCCTTTCTAACCCTAACCCTTTCTAACCTAACCCTTTCTAACCTAACCTAACCCTTTCTAACCTAACCTAACCCTTTCTAACCTAACCCTTTCTAACCTAACCCTTTCTAACCTAACCCTTTCTAACCTAACCCTTTCTAACCCTTTCAAGCCCTAACCCAAACGCCCCTCCCTCCCTCCCTCCCTCCCTCCCTCCCTCCCTCCCTCGTTTTTCCCTTTGACACGCTTAGAAAGAGTGCACCCTTCCCGGAGCCGCTGCAATACCGGGGCGATGCGCAGAGCGGACGGAGCGAGCCCCTGTTCCGACTCCCTGTTGCAAAAATCCGTTTAATATGTTGTCCTCGCATGGAGGACGTATCAGATATTAAACTGATAAGAACAGATTTTTTTTTCTTTTGAAACTTTTTATTGATACATAGCCGTTGACCAATACACAGTACCAAGACATTAAAACCCTCTCCTAATTTCTTTGCTTAAAATAAATAACAATACTTTTTAAAATGTACAAAACAGGCAAACCATTGTGGAAAATATTAAAACACTGGTGTATCTTCAATAAGAGCACTGCATTATTTACGTATTTTTAAAAGTGCCTAAAAAATGAATCTTGTGTGCATACAACAGTGTTTAAAAGGCCATAAAAGAAATAAACATTGTACATTTTGAGCAAATTAAGACATTTTAAAAGGAGAAACATTTTCAAAAGTGTCTTAAAAACACACTAAAAGATGTTTGTCTGTGTGCCTGTGTGTGTGCTTAAAAGTTCTGCTCCTCTCCTGCACAGGAACGAGGCGAGCCCGCCCGGGCGATCCACTCCCCCCTCCACCGGGCGGGCCCGCGACCCCCCCCCTCAGGGGCCCAGCGGAGATCCTCGACCTTGGCAGCTGTCCCAGCGCAGCCAGGCCGCTGCCGTCCGGACCACTTCGCGTGCGTTGGGGCCCCCTCCGAATGGCGCGTGGGACGGACCACCCTCGGGTCCCTGCAACCAGTACCGCCGCTGCCGGGGTGGCCGTCTCCACGCGTCTCCCTGCCGGCCGGTTTCTGGAGGTCCAAGGAATCTTCTTCAGCATTGCGGTGGGGTGGACCAGAGCTGGCGGAACGGCTCTGGCCCACCCGGACCTCCCCGCCGGCAGGCACGGGATTCCAGGGGCCCCACCTGGAAACACAGGTCCCGGACGGCACTGCACTCCCAGGGCAGGCCACCTCACAATCTCCTCTCCGCCCAGAGTCGACCGTGGGCGCCTAGATGTAGTCGACGTGCCCCGAGAGTGCTTGACGGCTCTGGCCGGGAGGATCTCATGGGCCACCGTCCAAGGGAGGGTCCGGCACCCGCCCAGCGGAGCAGGAAGGGTCCGAGCGACCCCGCCCCATGCCCGTACGAGAGAGGAGACAGAGCAACTGTGGGTCAAAACGGTAAAAACAACAAATTCAAGCCTCCTTAAAAACATCTTAAAAAGCCATAAACAAGGGGAAGACTTAAAAAGCACTGGCGTCCTCAGGTCCTTCTGGGTCCGCTCCAGGGTCCTGAGGTGGGGCCCTATCCAGAGGCCGTCCCGGGCTGTCATCACCTGTTCTCTGGACAGGGCCGTCGCCAGTGCTGTGCAGCATGTGGCGTCGCAGTCCCCTAAAAACAAGGCATAAAACTGGTAAAACACAATCATGATAAAATGGGGATACTCACCTCTTCGCTCTTCATTTCTTTTTTTTTCTTTCCTTTGGGGAGGCCTTTACTCTCCTTGGGGGTAGAGGCGAGATTCACGTCTAAAAAGGCAATCTGGTTAGGAGAGTTTGAAGGAAATACCCTAGTGGAGGAATCTGACTCCCTAGAGCTCACTTCAGGCCTCCCCGTCTCGGCAGGATCGATGTCAGAGGACAGATCTCTGGGCCGTTTCCCCATAAGATTTTGACCACACTGGATAAAATCCCCTTCGCTACTGCTGGTGCTGGTGCTGGTGCTGGGAGAGGAGGTGGAGGTGGAGGAGGTGGCGGGACTCGGCTCCCCCGGTGTTCTATCCTCTCCACCGCTTTTTCCCTCCTCTTCCGCTCCCGCTCCCGCTCCCGCTCCCGCCTCCTTCACCTCCTCCTCCACCTCCTGGATCAGGGGCCTTAAAACAGGGGTCGGGGGCCTTAAAACAGGGGTCAAAACAGGGTTAAAAACAGGGACTAAGACCGGGGCTACCCCCTCCGTCCTCCGGTCTTCCTTTTCCGCCTCTACCACAGGCTCCACAGGCGCCCTGTCCGCCTTGAGCCTGTTTGCAAAGGACTGAGGACAGTCTCTGAACAGGTGGGAGAGCCCGCCACACAAGTTGCAGGCTCTCCCATTCGGGCACTCCGCGAAGACATGCCCAATCTCCCTGCACTTTCCACAAACCACCTCATGGCATGCCTCCGCGAGGTGCCCGTGCTTCCCACACTTCCTGCACAATTTAGGCTGTCCCTGGTAGTGTACGAAGCCCCTGTTCTCCCCCAACACAATGAGGGAGGGTAACTGCCTCAGTCCTTCGTACCCTGTTGGATCAGGGAGCTGCTGAATGGGTACTCTCCACGCCCCATTCCAGATGCCATCCTGATCCATCACTTTCGCCGGTGGCCCGGTTACTTTGCAGTACCTACTCAACCACAAAGAAACATCCTCCGGGTTAACCGTCTCATTAAACATCCGGACAATCACCACTTTCAAGGTGTTGTCCGTCAGTTTTTCCATTTCAAAGGCTAGGGAAATATACTCTCTGCAATCCTCATACCTTGACCAAAACTCTTTCAGCAACGAAGCAGTTATGAAACTAACATCAAAGCCCTGCGCAGAAGGCAAGGCCAAGATGCAGTTCAAGTCTGCTGCTGTGAATTTCAGTTTCTTCTGGAGCAGGTTCCTGGAGAAGTCCAATCTGGACATCTCCAGTTTGACGCCATCCACCACCTTGAACAGAAAACGGACACTGTTGTGCCTCTTCATGCCGGCGCGTGCGGCCGACATTTTGAGGCACAACAACACTCAACAACAATTAGACAAGGGGGTGGGAGTGACACTACAAGGTAACAGAGGGAGGGGAGGGGACACCAACACAAGAAGGTAGGGGGAGACAAACACTGGTATGGGGGGAGGGGGGGGGAAGGGGGGGGGTGGGGGAGGGGTCACACTAATAAAACAATGGAGGGTAACAAACACTGGACTGGACAGCACCCAACCAAAAAAAACAAATCAACAAGGAAGTGCAACTGAAAAGACCGGCCAAAAGAAATTTACCACAAATACACTTAGACGATAACCAAAACTAAACAGACAAAACTAAAGGAATACACTAAACGGAAAACTACTGAGACAAAACACTCACACTAACAAGACACACCTGCCACCAATTGCTGGCTTGCTAGGCCTAGCAACTGGCGGCGGCACGGAAAAACACTGACAACAATTAGACCAACAATTAAAACAACCACAAGATGGAGACAAAACACACACTAAACAAGACACGGAAAAACACTGACAACACCTCAACTAGACACACCTGCCACCAATCAAGGATTGGTGGCTAGGCTACACCAAACAACACTGAAACTAACAAAAAGACTATGGACAAACAAGCTATGAACACACAATTAACAATACAGACGACAACCAACTAGAATAACTAAACAGATAAGACAAACCAACCAAATCATAAGCTAAAAAAGACAGGCTAAATTACACAAACACAAGACAAGACAAGGCCCACAGGGGAACCGGAAAAGTACTGGCCTTGGAGGCACTCACCTGGCCCAGCACTGGGCTGGGCCAGTGGAAGAATGGAAAATCCGGTGAGTGACTCCTCCTCCAGCACTGGCTCCGGTAACCGTCTGTGGACCTGTGAAAAGACAAAGACAAAAATCTGGGTCAGTGAAAAAATTCAAATAAACACAACACAAACTCAAATGATAGGATAACCAACTGAAAAGGGTAACGCCCACCGGCCGGCTGATCGCTCTCTGCACCAATCGAATCAGGTATCTGAGTCAAAAGGCCGAGAAGCGATGACCGCACTATTGGACGCCCCGCGCGCCCGGGCCCTCCGTGCGCCAGCCGGGCCGCTCGGTCACCTCTCTGCACTCACTCACTCACTCACTCACTCACTCACTCCCCTTTGAAGTCACTCACCTCACCTCCGTTTTTTTTTTTTTTTTTTTTTTATCTAAAAGGGCGGGAAAACGCCACCGGCCGACAGGCCTCCGCGCGCCAAAACCCTTTTTTTTTTTTTTCTTTTTTACCCTAACCTTTTTTACCCTAACCCTTTCTAACCCTAACCTAACCCTTTCTAACCTAACCCTTTCTAACCTAACCCTTTCTAACCCTAACCCTTTCTAACCTAACCCTTTCTAACCTAACCTAACCCTTTCTAACCTAACCTAACCCTTTCTAACCTAACCCTTTCTAACCTAACCCTTTCTAACCTAACCCTTTCTAACCTAACCCTTTCTAACCCTTTCAAGCCCTAACCCAAACGCCCCTCCCTCCCTCCCTCCCTCCCTCCCTCCCTCGTTTTTCCCTTTGACACGCTTAGAAAGAGTGCACCCTTCCCGGAGCCGCTGCAATACCGGGGCGATGCGCAGAGCGGACGGAGCGAGCCCCTGTTCCGACTCCCTGTTGCAAAAATCCGTTTAATATGTTGTCCTCGCATGGAGGACGTATCAGATATTAAACTGATAAGAACAGATTTTTTTTTCTTTTGAAACTTTTTATTGATACATAGCCGTTGACCAATACACAGTACCAAGACATTAAAACCCTCTCCTAATTTCTTTGCTTAAAATAAATAACAATACTTTTTAAAATGTACAAAACAGGCAAACCATTGTGGAAAATATTAAAACACTGGTGTATCTTCAATAAGAGCACTGCATTATTTACGTATTTTTAAAAGTGCCTAAAAAATGAATCTTGTGTGCATACAACAGTGTTTAAAAGGCCATAAAAGAAATAAACATTGTACATTTTGAGCAAATTAAGACATTTTAAAAGGAGAAACATTTTCAAAAGTGTCTTAAAAACACACTAAAAGATGTTTGTCTGTGTGCCTGTGTGTGTGCTTAAAAGTTCTGCTCCTCTCCTGCACAGGAACGAGGCGAGCCCGCCCGGGCGATCCACTCCCCCCTCCACCGGGCGGGCCCGCGACCCCCCCCCTCAGGGGCCCAGCGGAGATCCTCGACCTTGGCAGCTGTCCCAGCGCAGCCAGGCCGCTGCCGTCCGGACCACTTCGCGTGCGTTGGGGCCCCCTCCGAATGGCGCGTGGGACGGACCACCCTCGGGTCCCTGCAACCAGTACCGCCGCTGCCGGGGTGGCCGTCTCCACGCGTCTCCCTGCCGGCCGGTTTCTGGAGGTCCAAGGAATCTTCTTCAGCAT
The DNA here is from genome assembly GCF_021917145.1 of Hypomesus transpacificus. Taxonomy (NCBI): domain Eukaryota; kingdom Metazoa; phylum Chordata; class Actinopteri; order Osmeriformes; family Osmeridae; genus Hypomesus; species Hypomesus transpacificus. The sequence continues at coordinate 60,320 of NW_025813830.1, read as the reverse complement.
TGCGGTGGGGTGGACCAGAGCTGGCGGAACGGCTCTGGCCCACCCGGACCTCCCCGCCGGCAGGCACGGGATTCCAGGGGCCCCACCTGGAAACACAGGTCCCGGACGGCACTGCACTCCCAGGGCAGGCCACCTCACAATCTCCTCTCCGCCCAGAGTCGACCGTGGGCGCCTAGATGTAGTCGACGTGCCCCGAGAGTGCTTGACGGCTCTGGCCGGGAGGATCTCATGGGCCACCGTCCAAGGGAGGGTCCGGCACCCGCCCAGCGGAGCAGGAAGGGTCCGAGCGACCCCGCCCCATGCCCGTACGAGAGAGGAGACAGAGCAACTGTGGGTCAAAACGGTAAAAACAACAAATTCAAGCCTCCTTAAAAACATCTTAAAAAGCCATAAACAAGGGGAAGACTTAAAAAGCACTGGCGTCCTCAGGTCCTTCTGGGTCCGCTCCAGGGTCCTGAGGTGGGGCCCTATCCAGAGGCCGTCCCGGGCTGTCATCACCTGTTCTCTGGACAGGGCCGTCGCCAGTGCTGTGCAGCATGTGGCGTCGCAGTCCCCTAAAAACAAGGCATAAAACTGGTAAAACACAATCATGATAAAATGGGGATACTCACCTCTTCGCTCTTCATTTCTTTTTTTTTCTTTCCTTTGGGGAGGCCTTTACTCTCCTTGGGGGTAGAGGCGAGATTCACGTCTAAAAAGGCAATCTGGTTAGGAGAGTTTGAAGGAAATACCCTAGTGGAGGAATCTGACTCCCTAGAGCTCACTTCAGGCCTCCCCGTCTCGGCAGGATCGATGTCAGAGGACAGATCTCTGGGCCGTTTCCCCATAAGATTTTGACCACACTGGATAAAATCCCCTTCGCTACTGCTGGTGCTGGTGCTGGTGCTGGGAGAGGAGGTGGAGGTGGAGGAGGTGGCGGGACTCGGCTCCCCCGGTGTTCTATCCTCTCCACCGCTTTTTCCCTCCTCTTCCGCTCCCGCTCCCGCTCCCGCTCCCGCCTCCTTCACCTCCTCCTCCACCTCCTGGATCAGGGGCCTTAAAACAGGGGTCGGGGGCCTTAAAACAGGGGTCAAAACAGGGTTAAAAACAGGGACTAAGACCGGGGCTACCCCCTCCGTCCTCCGGTCTTCCTTTTCCGCCTCTACCACAGGCTCCACAGGCGCCCTGTCCGCCTTGAGCCTGTTTGCAAAGGACTGAGGACAGTCTCTGAACAGGTGGGAGAGCCCGCCACACAAGTTGCAGGCTCTCCCATTCGGGCACTCCGCGAAGACATGCCCAATCTCCCTGCACTTTCCACAAACCACCTCATGGCATGCCTCCGCGAGGTGCCCGTGCTTCCCACACTTCCTGCACAATTTAGGCTGTCCCTGGTAGTGTACGAAGCCCCTGTTCTCCCCCAACACAATGAGGGAGGGTAACTGCCTCAGTCCTTCGTACCCTGTTGGATCAGGGAGCTGCTGAATGGGTACTCTCCACGCCCCATTCCAGATGCCATCCTGATCCATCACTTTCGCCGGTGGCCCGGTTACTTTGCAGTACCTACTCAACCACAAAGAAACATCCTCCGGGTTAACCGTCTCATTAAACATCCGGACAATCACCACTTTCAAGGTGTTGTCCGTCAGTTTTTCCATTTCAAAGGCTAGGGAAATATACTCTCTGCAATCCTCATACCTTGACCAAAACTCTTTCAGCAACGAAGCAGTTATGAAACTAACATCAAAGCCCTGCGCAGAAGGCAAGGCCAAGATGCAGTTCAAGTCTGCTGCTGTGAATTTCAGTTTCTTCTGGAGCAGGTTCCTGGAGAAGTCCAATCTGGACATCTCCAGTTTGACGCCATCCACCACCTTGAACAGAAAACGGACACTGTTGTGCCTCTTCATGCCGGCGCGTGCGGCCGACATTTTGAGGCACAACAACACTCAACAACAATTAGACAAGGGGGTGGGAGTGACACTACAAGGTAACAGAGGGAGGGGAGGGGACACCAACACAAGAAGGTAGGGGGAGACAAACACTGGTATGGGGGGAGGGGGGGGGAAGGGGGGGGGGGTGGGGGAGGGGTCACACTAATAAAACAATGGAGGGTAACAAACACTGGACTGGACAGCACCCAACCAAAAAAAACAAATCAACAAGGAAGTGCAACTGAAAAGACCGGCCAAAAGAAATTTACCACAAATACACTTAGACGATAACCAAAACTAAACAGACAAAACTAAAGGAATACACTAAACGGAAAACTACTGAGACAAAACACTCACACTAACAAGACACACCTGCCACCAATTGCTGGCTTGCTAGGCCTAGCAACTGGCGGCGGCACGGAAAAACACTGACAACAATTAGACCAACAATTAAAACAACCACAAGATGGAGACAAAACACACACTAAACAAGACACGGAAAAACACTGACAACACCTCAACTAGACACACCTGCCACCAATCAAGGATTGGTGGCTAGGCTACACCAAACAACACTGAAACTAACAAAAAGACTATGGACAAACAAGCTATGAACACACAATTAACAATACAGACGACAACCAACTAGAATAACTAAACAGATAAGACAAACCAACCAAATCATAAGCTAAAAAAGACAGGCTAAATTACACAAACACAAGACAAGACAAGGCCCACAGGGGAACCGGAAAAGTACTGGCCTTGGAGGCACTCACCTGGCCCAGCACTGGGCTGGGCCAGTGGAAGAATGGAAAATCCGGTGAGTGACTCCTCCTCCAGCACTGGCTCCGGTAACCGTCTGTGGACCTGTGAAAAGACAAAGACAAAAATCTGGGTCAGTGAAAAAATTCAAATAAACACAACACAAACTCAAATGATAGGATAACCAACTGAAAAGGGTAACGCCCACCGGCCGGCTGATCGCTCTCTGCACCAATCGAATCAGGTATCTGAGTCAAAAGGCCGAGAAGCGATGACCGCACTATTGGACGCCCCGCGCGCCCGGGCCCTCCGTGCGCCAGCCGGGCCGCTCGGTCACCTCTCTGCACTCACTCACTCACTCACTCACTCACTCACTCCCCTTTGAAGTCACTCACCTCACCTCCGTTTTTTTTTTTTTTTTTTTTTTATCTAAAAGGGCGGGAAAACGCCACCGGCCGACAGGCCTCCGCGCGCCAAAACCCTTTTTTTTTTTTTTCTTTTTTACCCTAACCTTTTTTACCCTAACCCTTTCTAACCCTAACCTAACCCTTTCTAACCTAACCCTTTCTAACCTAACCCTTTCTAACCCTAACCCTTTCTAACCTAACCCTTTCTAACCTAACCTAACCCTTTCTAACCTAACCCTTTCTAACCTAACCCTTTCTAACCTAACCCTTTCTAACCTAACCCTTTCTAACCTAACCCTTTCTAACCCTTTCAAGCCCTAACCCAAACGCCCCTCCCTCCCTCCCTCCCTCCCTCCCTCCCTCCCTCCCTCCCTCGTTTTTCCCTTTGACACGCTTAGAAAGAGTGCACCCTTCCCGGAGGCGCTGCAATACCGGGGCGATGCGCAGAGCGGACGGAGCGAGCCCCTGTTCCGACTCCCTGTTGCAAAAATCCGTTTAATATGTTGTCCTCGCATGGAGGACGTATCAGATATTAAACTGATAAGAACAGATACTACACTTGATCAGAGCCAAAAGGCCGAGAAGCGATGACCGCACTATTGGACGCCCCGCGCGCCCGGGCCCTCCGTGCGCCAGCCGGGCCGCTCGGTCACCTCTCTGCACTCACTCACTCACTCACTCACTCACTCACTCACTCACTCACTCACTCACTCACTCACTCCCCTTTGAAGTCACTCACCTCACCTCCGTTTTTTTTTTTTTTTTTTTTTTATCTAAAAGGGCGGGAAAACGCCACCGGCCGACAGGCCTCCGCGCGCCAAAACCCTTTTTTTTTTTTTTCTTTTTTACCCTAACCTTTTTTACCCTAACCCTTTCTAACCCTAACCTAACCCTTTCTAACCTAACCCTTTCTAACCTAACCCTTTCTAACCCTAACCCTTTCTAACCTAACCCTTTCTAACCTAACCTAACCCTTTCTAACCTAACCTAACCCTTTCTAACCTAACCCTTTCTAACCTAACCCTTTCTAACCTAACCCTTTCTAACCTAACCCTTTCTAACCCTTTCAAGCCCTAACCCAAACGCCCCTCCCTCCCTCCCTCCCTCCCTCCCTCCCTCCCTCCCTCGTTTTTCCCTTTGACACGCTTAGAAAGAGTGCACCCTTCCCGGAGGCGCTGCAATACCGGGGCGATGCGCGGAGCGGACGGAGCGAGCCCCTGTTCCGACTCCCTGTTGCAAAAATCCGTTTAATATGTTGTCCTCGCATGGAGGACGTATCAGATATTAAACTGATAAGAACAGATTTTTTCTTTTGAAACTTTTTATTGATACATAGCCGTTGACCAATACACAGTACCAAGACATTAAAACCCTCTCCTAATTTCTTTGCTTAAAATAAATAACAATACTTTTTAAAATGTACAAAACAGGCAAACCATTGTGGAAAATATTAAAACACTGGTGTATCTTCAATAAGAGCACTGCATTATTTACGTATTTTTAAAAGTGCCTAAAAAATGAATCTTGTGTGCATACAACAGTGTTTAAAAGGCCATAAAAGAAATAAACATTGTACATTTTGAGCAAATTAAGACATTTTAAAAGGAGAAACATTTTCAAAAGTGTCTTAAAAACACACTAAAAGATGTTTGTCTGTGTGCCTGTGTGTGTGCTTAAAAGTTCTGCTCCTCTCCTGCACAGGAACGAGGCGAGCCCGCCCGGGCGATCCACTCCCCCCTCCACCGGGCGGGCCCGCGACCCCCCCCCTCAGGGGCCCAGCGGAGATCCTCGACCTTGGCAGCTGTTCCAGCGCAGCCAGGCCGCTGCCGTCCGGACCACTTCGCGTGCGTTGGGGCCCCCTCCGAATGGCGCGTGGGACGGACCACCCTCGGGTCCCTGCAACCAGTACCGCCGCTGCCGGGGTGGCCGTCTCCACGCGTCTCCCTGCCGGCCGGTTTCTGGAGGTCCAAGGAATCTTCTTCAGCATTGCGGTGGGGTGGACCAGAGCTGGCGGAACGGCTCTGGCCCACCCGGACCTCCCCGCCGGCAGGCACGGGATTCCAGGGGCCCCACCTGGAAACACAGGTCCCGGACGGCACTGCACTCCCAGGGCAGGCCACCTCACAATCTCCTCTCCGCCCAGAGTCGACCGTGGGCGCCTAGATGTAGTCGACGTGCCCCGAGAGTGCTTGACGGCTCTGGCCGGGAGGATCTCATGGGCCACCGTCCAAGGGAGGGTCCGGCACCCGCCCAGCGGAGCAGGAAGGGTCCGAGCGACCCCGCCCCATGCCCGTACGAGAGAGGAGACAGAGCAACTGTGGGTCAAAACGGTAAAAACAACAAATTCAAGCCTCCTTAAAAACATCTTAAAAAGCCATAAACAAGGGGAAGACTTAAAAAGCACTGGCGTCCTCAGGTCCTTCTGGGTCCGCTCCAGGGTCCTGAGGTGGGGCCCTATCCAGAGGCCGTCCCGGGCTGTCATCACCTGTTCTCTGGACAGGGCCGTCGCCAGTGCTGTGCAGCATGTGGCGTCGCAGTCCCCTAAAAACAAGGCATAAAACTGGTAAAACACAATCATGATAAAATGGGGATACTCACCTCTTCGCTCTTCATTTCTTTTTTTTTCTTTCCTTTGGGGAGGCCTTTACTCTCCTTGGGGGTAGAGGCGAGATTCACGTCTAAAAAGGCAATCTGGTTAGGAGAGTTTGAAGGAAATACCCTAGTGGAGGAATCTGACTCCCTAGAGCTCACTTCAGGCCTCCCCGTCTCGGCAGGATCGATGTCAGAGGACAGATCTCTGGGCCGTTTCCCCATAAGATTTTGACCACACTGGATAAAATCCCCTTCGCTACTGCTGGTGCTGGTGCTGGTGCTGGGAGAGGAGGTGGAGGTGGAGGAGGTGGCGGGACTCGGCTCCCCCGGTGTTCTATCCTCTCCACCGCTTTTTCCCTCCTCTTCCGCTCCCGCTCCCGCTCCCGCTCCCGCCTCCTTCACCTCCTCCTCCACCTCCTGGATCAGGGGCCTTAAAACAGGGGTCGGGGGCCTTAAAACAGGGGTCAAAACAGGGTTAAAAACAGGGACTAAGACCGGGGCTACCCCCTCCGTCCTCCGGTCTTCCTTTTCCGCCTCTACCACAGGCTCCACAGGCGCCCTGTCCGCCTTGAGCCTGTTTGCAAAGGACTGAGGACAGTCTCTGAACAGGTGGGAGAGCCCGCCACACAAGTTGCAGGCTCTCCCATTCGGGCACTCCGCGAAGACATGCCCAATCTCCCTGCACTTTCCACAAACCACCTCATGGCATGCCTCCGCGAGGTGCCCGTGCTTCCCACACTTCCTGCACAATTTAGGCTGTCCCTGGTAGTGTACGAAGCCCCTGTTCTCCCCCAACACAATGAGGGAGGGTAACTGCCTCAGTCCTTCGTACCCTGTTGGATCAGGGAGCTGCTGAATGGGTACTCTCCACGCCCCATTCCAGATGCCATCCTGATCCATCACTTTCGCCGGTGGCCCGGTTACTTTGCAGTACCTACTCAACCACAAAGAAACATCCTCCGGGTTAACCGTCTCATTAAACATCCGGACAATCACCACTTTCAAGGTGTTGTCCGTCAGTTTTTCCATTTCAAAGGCTAGGGAAATATACTCTCTGCAATCCTCATACCTTGACCAAAACTCTTTCAGCAACGAAGCAGTTATGAAACTAACATCAAAGCCCTGCGCAGAAGGCAAGGCCAAGATGCAGTTCAAGTCTGCTGCTGTGAATTTCAGTTTCTTCTGGAGCAGGTTCCTGGAGAAGTCCAATCTGGACATCTCCAGTTTGACGCCATCCACCACCTTGAACAGAAAACGGACACTGTTGTGCCTCTTCATGCCGGCGCGTGCGGCCGACATTTTGAGGCACAACAACACTCAACAACAATTAGACAAGGGGGTGGGAGTGACACTACAAGGTAACAGAGGGAGGGGAGGGGACACCAACACAAGAAGGTAGGGGGAGACAAACACTGGTATGGGGGGAGGGGGGGGGAAGGGGGGGGGGGGTGGGGGAGGGGTCACACTAATAAAACAATGGAGGGTAACAAACACTGGACTGGACAGCACCCAACCAAAAAAAACAAATCAACAAGGAAGTGCAACTGAAAAGACCGGCCAAAAGAAATTTACCACAAATACACTTAGACGATAACCAAAACTAAACAGACAAAACTAAAGGAATACACTAAACGGAAAACTACTGAGACAAAACACTCACACTAACAAGACACACCTGCCACCAATTGCTGGCTTGCTAGGCCTAGCAACTGGCGGCGGCACGGAAAAACACTGACAACAATTAGACCAACAATTAAAACAACCACAAGATGGAGACAAAACACACACTAAACAAGACACGGAAAAACACTGACAACACCTCAACTAGACACACCTGCCACCAATCAAGGATTGGTGGCTAGGCTACACCAAACAACACTGAAACTAACAAAAAGACTATGGACAAACAAGCTATGAACACACAATTAACAATACAGACGACAACCAACTAGAATAACTAAACAGATAAGACAAACCAACCAAATCATAAGCTAAAAAAGACAGGCTAAATTACACAAACACAAGACAAGACAAGGCCCACAGGGGAACCGGAAAAGTACTGGCCTTGGAGGCACTCACCTGGCCCAGCACTGGGCTGGGCCAGTGGAAGAATGGAAAATTCCGGTGAGTGACTCCTCCTCCAGCACTGGCTCCGGTAACCGTCTGTGGACCTGTGAAAAAGACAAAGACAAAAATCTGGGTCAGTGAAAAAATTCAAATAAACACAACACAAACTCAAATGATAGGATAACCAACTGAAAAGGGTAACGCCCACCGGCCGGCTGATCGCTCTCTGCACCAATCGAATCAGGTATCTGAGTCAAAAGGCCGAGAAGCGATGACCGCACTATTGGACGCCCCGCGCGCCCGGGCCCTCCGTGCGCCAGCCGGGCCGCTCGGTCACCTCTCTGCACTCACTCACTCACTCACTCACTCACTCACTCACTCACTCCCCTTTGAAGTCACTCACCTCACCTCCGTTTTTTTTTTTTTTTTTTTTTTTTATCTAAAAGGGCGGGAAAACGCCACCGGCCGACAGGCCTCCGCGCGCCAAAACCCTTTTTTTTTTTTTTCTTTTTTACCCTAACCTTTTTTACCCTAACCCTTTCTAACCCTAACCTAACCCTTTCTAACCTAACCCTTTCTAACCTAACCCTTTCTAACCCTAACCCTTTCTAACCTAACCCTTTCTAACCTAACCTAACCCTTTCTAACCTAACCTAACCCTTTCTAACCTAACCCTTTCTAACCTAACCCTTTCTAACCTAACCCTTTCTAACCTAACCCTTTCTAACCCTTTCAAGCCCTAACCCAAACGCCCCTCCCTCCCTCCCTCCCTCCCTCCCTCCCTCCCTCGTTTTTCCCTTTGACACGCTTAGAAAGAGTGCACCCTTCCCGGAGGCGCTGCAATACCGGGGCGATGCGCGGAGCGGACGGAGCGAGCCCCTGTTCCGACTCCCTGTTGCAAAAATCCGTTTAATATGTTGTCCTCGCATGGAGGACGTATCAGATATTAAACTGATAAGAACAGATTTTTTTCTTTTGAAACTTTTTATTGATACATAGCCGTTGACCAATACACAGTACCAAGACATTAAAACCCTCTCCTAATTTCTTTGCTTAAAATAAATAACAATACTTTTTAAAATGTACAAAACAGGCAAACCATTGTGGAAAATATTAAAACACTGGTGTATCTTCAATAAGAGCACTGCATTATTTACGTATTTTTAAAAGTGCCTAAAAAATGAATCTTGTGTGCATACAACAGTGTTTAAAAGGCCATAAAAGAAATAAACATTGTACATTTTGAGCAAATTAAGACATTTTAAAAGGAGAAACATTTTCAAAAGTGTCTTAAAAACACACTAAAAGATGTTTGTCTGTGTGCCTGTGTGTGTGCTTAAAAGTTCTGCTCCTCTCCTGCACAGGAACGAGGCGAGCCCGCCCGGGCGATCCACTCCCCCCTCCACCGGGCGGGCCCGCGACCCCCCCCCTCAGGGGCCCAGCGGAGATCCTCGACCTTGGCAGCTGTTCCAGCGCAGCCAGGCCGCTGCCGTCCGGACCACTTCGCGTGCGTTGGGGCCCCCTCCGAATGGCGCGTGGGACGGACCACCCTCGGGTCCCTGCAACCAGTACCGCCGCTGCCGGGGTGGCCGTCTCCACGCGTCTCCCTGCCGGCCGGTTTCTGGAGGTCCAAGGAATCTTCTTCAGCATTGCGGTGGGGTGGACCAGAGCTGGCGGAACGGCTCTGGCCCACCCGGACCTCCCCGCCGGCAGGCACGGGATTCCAGGGGCCCCACCTGGAAACACAGGTCCCGGACGGCACTGCACTCCCAGGGCAGGCCACCTCACAATCTCCTCTCCGCCCAGAGTCGACCGTGGGCGCCTAGATGTAGTCGACGTGCCCCGAGAGTGCTTGACGGCTCTGGCCGGGAGGATCTCATGGGCCACCGTCCAAGGGAGGGTCCGGCACCCGCCCAGCGGAGCAGGAAGGGTCCGAGCGACCCCGCCCCATGCCCGTACGAGAGAGGAGACAGAGCAACTGTGGGTCAAAACGGTAAAAACAACAAATTCAAGCCTCCTTAAAAACATCTTAAAAAGCCATAAACAAGGGGAAGACTTAAAAAGCACTGGCGTCCTCAGGTCCTTCTGGGTCCGCTCCAGGGTCCTGAGGTGGGGCCCTATCCAGAGGCCGTCCCGGGCTGTCATCACCTGTTCTCTGGACAGGGCCGTCGCCAGTGCTGTGCAGCATGTGGCGTCGCAGTCCCCTAAAAACAAGGCATAAAACTGGTAAAACACAATCATGATAAAATGGGGATACTCACCTCTTCGCTCTTCATTTCTTTTTTTTTCTTTCCTTTGGGGAGGCCTTTACTCTCCTTGGGGGTAGAGGCGAGATTCACGTCTAAAAAGGCAATCTGGTTAGGAGAGTTTGAAGGAAATACCCTAGTGGAGGAATCTGACTCCCTAGAGCTCACTTCAGGCCTCCCCGTCTCGGCAGGATCGATGTCAGAGGACAGATCTCTGGGCCGTTTCCCCATAAGATTTTGACCACACTGGATAAAATCCCCTTCGCTACTGCTGGTGCTGGTGCTGGTGCTGGGAGAGGAGGTGGAGGTGGAGGAGGTGGCGGGACTCGGCTCCCCCGGTGTTCTATCCTCTCCACCGCTTTTTCCCTCCTCTTCCGCTCCCGCTCCCGCTCCCGCTCCCGCCTCCTTCACCTCCTCCTCCACCTCCTGGATCAGGGGCCTTAAAACAGGGGTCGGGGGCCTTAAAACAGGGGTCAAAACAGGGTTAAAAACAGGGACTAAGACCGGGGCTACCCCCTCCGTCCTCCGGTCTTCCTTTTCCGCCTCTACCACAGGCTCCACAGGCGCCCTGTCCGCCTTGAGCCTGTTTGCAAAGGACTGAGGACAGTCTCTGAACAGGTGGGAGAGCCCGCCACACAAGTTGCAGGCTCTCCCATTCGGGCACTCCGCGAAGACATGCCCAATCTCCCTGCACTTTCCACAAACCACCTCATGGCATGCCTCCGCGAGGTGCCCGTGCTTCCCACACTTCCTGCACAATTTAGGCTGTCCCTGGTAGTGTACGAAGCCCCTGTTCTCCCCCAACACAATGAGGGAGGGTAACTGCCTCAGTCCTTCGTACCCTGTTGGATCAGGGAGCTGCTGAATGGGTACTCTCCACGCCCCATTCCAGATGCCATCCTGATCCATCACTTTCGCCGGTGGCCCGGTTACTTTGCAGTACCTACTCAACCACAAAGAAACATCCTCCGGGTTAACCGTCTCATTAAACATCCGGACAATCACCACTTTCAAGGTGTTGTCCGTCAGTTTTTCCATTTCAAAGGCTAGGGAAATATACTCTCTGCAATCCTCATACCTTGACCAAAACTCTTTCAGCAACGAAGCAGTTATGAAACTAACATCAAAGCCCTGCGCAGAAGGCAAGGCCAAGATGCAGTTCAAGTCTGCTGCTGTGAATTTCAGTTTCTTCTGGAGCAGGTTCCTGGAGAAGTCCAATCTGGACATCTCCAGTTTGACGCCATCCACCACCTTGAACAGAAAACGGACACTGTTGTGCCTCTTCATGCCGGCGCGTGCGGCCGACATTTTGAGGCACAACAACACTCAACAACAATTAGACAAGGGGGTGGGAGTGACACTACAAGGTAACAGAGGGAGGGGAGGGGACACCAACACAAGAAGGTAGGGGGAGACAAACACTGGTATGGGGGGAGGGGGGGGGAAGGGGGGGGGGTGGGGGAGGGGTCACACTAATAAAACAATGGAGGGTAACAAACACTGGACTGGACAGCACCCAACCAAAAAAAACAAATCAACAAGGAAGTGCAACTGAAAAGACCGGCCAAAAGAAATTTACCACAAATACACTTAGACGATAACCAAAACTAAACAGACAAAACTAAAGGAATACACTAAACGGAAAACTACTGAGACAAAACACTCACACTAACAAGACACACCTGCCACCAATTGCTGGCTTGCTAGGCCTAGCAACTGGCGGCGGCACGGAAAAACACTGACAACAATTAGACCAACAATTAAAACAACCACAAGATGGAGACAAAACACACACTAAACAAGACACGGAAAAACACTGACAACACCTCAACTAGACACACCTGCCACCAATCAAGGATTGGTGGCTAGGCTACACCAAACAACACTGAAACTAACAAAAAGACTATGGACAAACAAGCTATGAACACACAATTAACAATACAGACGACAACCAACTAGAATAACTAAACAGATAAGACAAACCAACCAAATCATAAGCTAAAAAAGACAGGCTAAATTACACAAACACAAGACAAGACAAGGCCCACAGGGGAACCGGAAAAGTACTGGCCTTGGAGGCACTCACCTGGCCCAGCACTGGGCTGGGCCAGTGGAAGAATGGAAAATCCGGTGAGTGACTCCTCCTCCAGCACTGGCTCCGGTAACCGTCTGTGGACCTGTGAAAAGACAAAGACAAAAATCTGGGTCAGTGAAAAAATTCAAATAAACACAACACAAACTCAAATGATAGGATAACCAACTGAAAAGGGTAACGCCCACCGGCCGGCTGATCGCTCTCTGCACCAATCGAATCAGGTATCTGAGTCAAAAGGCCGAGAAGCGATGACCGCACTATTGGACGCCCCGCGCGCCCGGGCCCTCCGTGCGCCAGCCGGGCCGCTCGGTCACCTCTCTGCACTCACTCACTCACTCACTCACTCACTCCCCTTTGAAGTCACTCACCTCACCTCCGTTTTTTTTTTTTTTTTTTTTATCTAAAAGGGCGGGAAAACGCCACCGGCCGACAGGCCTCCGCGCGCCAAAACCCTTTTTTTTTTTTTTCTTTTTTACCCTAACCTTTTTTACCCTAACCCTTTCTAACCCTAACCTAACCCTTTCTAACCTAACCCTTTCTAACCTAACCCTTTCTAACCCTAACCCTTTCTAACCTAACCCTTTCTAACCTAACCTAACCCTTTCTAACCTAACCCTTTCTAACCTAACCCTTTCTAACCTAACCCTTTCTAACCTAACCCTTTCTAACCTAACCCTTTCTAACCCTTTCAAGCCCTAACCCAAACGCCCCTCCCTCCCTCCCTCCCTCCCTCCCTCCCTCGTTTTTCCCTTTGACACGCTTAGAAAGAGTGCACCCTTCCCGGAGGCGCTGCAATACCGGGGCGATGCGCAGAGCGGACGGAGCGAGCCCCTGTTCCGACTCCCTGTTGCAAAAATCCGTTTAATATGTTGTCCTCGCATGGAGGACGTATCAGATATTAAACTGATAAGAACAGATTTTTTTTTTCTTTCGAAAAATTTATTGGTTCTCACCGTTGACAATTCATGACAGTTACTTTTCTTTACATGTCTTTTCTTGTGTTTTTAAAAGGTACATAGTTTACAAGGCATAGGGGGCGTAAAAACACTGGTGTAATACTTTAAAAAGCACTGAATCGGGTTCGAGTTTAAAAAGTGCCGGCTAAAATCAGGGGGGTCATATAAGTACAGCAGTGTTTAAAAGGCCATAAAAGGATGTACACTTAAATTAAGACATTTTTAAAGCAATGTATTACAATGTGTCATTAAGATGTGATGTGTGTATATATTGACTATGTGTGCTTGAACATGTGCGTCTGTGTGAGTGTGTGCATGTGGGTGCGTTTAAAAGTTCTGTTCTTCAGTTGTGCAGGACCGGGGTGAGTCTGTCTGGCTCGCCTCTACCTGCCCCGCTGAACAAGCCCCGAGTCCCCCCCCTCCGGGGCCCAGCGGAGATCCTCGACCTAGGCAGCCATTCCGGCGCAGCCAGGCCGCTGCCGCCCGGACCACTTCACGTGGGTGGGGGCCCCCTCCGTATGGCGCGTGGGATGTACCACCCGAGGGTCCCTGCAGCCAGTTCCGCCGCTGCCTGGGTGGACATCTCCACGCGCTTCCCCGCCAGCAGGTTTCTGGAGGTCCAAAGGGCTTCTTTGAAGCATGTCAGGGTGAGCCAGAGTTGGCGGAATTGTCCAGATGTCATGGTTCTCTGGCTCACCCCGTAGAGCACCAGCTGTGCGTTTAGGACCTCCCCTGCCGGCAGGCACGGGTTCACCAGGGGCCCCGCTAGGATCCACAGGTCCCGGGCGGCACTGCACTCCCAGAGCAGGTGCCTCACGGTCTCCTCTCCGCCACAAGTCGGCCGCGGGCACCTGGATGTTGTCGCCAGTCTCCGGGAGTGCATGACGGCTCTGACCGGGAGGATCTCATGGGCCACCATCCAGGAGAGGTCTCGGTGCTTGTTCAGCAGAGCAGGGTGGCTTACGTTCCGCCAGACTGTGGCCGACTCACCCAGGGCGAGTCGGCGCACTCGGCTCACTTCCTCCCGTTCCTGCACAAGAGAGAGAACAGAGCGGTGTTTGGTTAAAACGGTGAGTGGTTCCTTCTCTAAAATGTGTGTCTTTAAAAAGGTCTTAATAAAAAGGTAAGCCGGGGGGAGATTAAAGGACACCGGCGTCCTCAGGTCTTTCGGGATCCACTGCAGGTGCCTGAGGTAGGACCCCATCCAGAATCTGGCCAGGGCCGCGGTCTTTTGGTTCCCGGATGGGGTCGTCGCCAGCGCCAGGTGGAGTGCGGTGTACCGGCTACCTAAAAACACTTTAAAATCCGGGAGTCCCTTCCCTCCGTTTCGTGGGGCTTTTTTGACCACTTCCCGTTTCAGGCGCTCCCACTTGGACCCCCAGATGAAGTAAAACACCATCCTGTCAAGGGTTAAAAGAAAGGGTCTTGGGGGGGTGAAAGTGGAACAGATCAGTAAAAACAAGGGTAAAATCACTGCTTTGATGATTAAAACCTTGCCTTCAATCGTCAGTCGTCTGAGTCCCCAGAACGTCAGTCTCTGTCGGGTCTTTGTCAGTGCGCCCTCCCAGTTTCCGCTCCCTCCCCCCTCCCGGTCAAACTGTACCCCTAGGATGCGGAGGTCGGTCTGGGTCGTCGTCATGGGAAGCCTAGTCATGTCTGTCCCCCCCCACGGTCCGAAAAGTCTCCCCTCAGTCTTGTCCCTGTTAAGTTTGGCGCCCGAAGCGAGGCCAAACCAGTCTGTCCGGTCCAGGGTCCTGTCTACGGATAAAAGGTCAGTGCACAAAATATTAATGTCGTCCATGTATAAAATGCACTTGGCAGTCAGTCCCCCAGTCCCCGGGATCCCCAACCCACAAATGAGTTGGTCCCTTCTCAAGATCTGCGCCAGCGGCTCTATACAGCAGACGTAGAGTAAGGGGGATAAGGGACACCCCTGACGGACGCCGCAGTTCACTTTCACTGCTTTGGATAAGAACCCGTTAACAAGGATTTTGCTGGTAATGTCCCCGTACAGCAGTCCCACCCAAGCTAGGAATCTCCCCGGAAAACCCATTTTTTGCAGTACCTTAAAAAGGTACTGGTGCGAGACCCGATCAAAGGCTTTCTCAAAATCTAAATTTAGGACTACTAGCCGAATGTTTCTGTCTCTCGCAAAACAGATGGCGTCTCTGATCAGTACCAGGCTGTCCGTGATCCTCCTTCCCGGGATGGCGCAGGCTTGATCCGGGTGGATCAAGTCCCCTAAAACACAAGACATACGAGAGGTTAAAATCTTGCTAAAAAGTTTACAGTCGACATTTAAAAGAGTGATAGGTCGCCAGTTCTTAAGGTCTGTTTTGTCATTTTTCTTAAATAAAAGGGATACAGTGCCCATTCTAAAACTGTCAGGTAGCTGGTCGAGTCGTTCAAAGTCCTTAAAAACAGTCAACAGGTCGTGTCTTAAAATATCCCAAAAAGTTAGATAAAATTCCAGGGGGAGCCCATCCTCACCTGGGGATTTCCCCTTTTTAAAACACGTGATATTCTTGTCTATTTCTAAAAGGGTAAAGTCCTGGGATAAAAGCACGGTATCCACAACTGTTTTGTCTAAGAAGCTTAAAACCTCGTCCATGACGTGATTAAAAACTTCCTTTTCTCCAAACAACTCGTCATAAAAATCCTCCACCACCTTTGTAATCTGTTTTGTGTCAGTTTTTAAACTCCCATCTTTATCTTTAATGCTTGTTAAAACGTTGCTCCTGCTGATTATTTTCTTAAAAAAGTACCTGGTACACTTCTCTCCTTCCTCCAGGTCTCTCTCTTTACTTCTTAAAATCACTCCTTTACTTACCTCCTCCGCCATTAAAACCATTTCTTTTTTCACCTCTCTTATTTCGTCATTAAAATCCAACCCTTTCTGTGTAAGTTTAAAATACCTCTCTAGCCTTCTCTGCAGTCCCACCGTGCGTCTCTCTGCTTTCCTTCTTTTTTCCCTCCCTTTTTGTTTAAAAAAAGTCTGTGTCCTGTGTTTAACCATCTCCCACCACTGTGCTCGTGTTTCAAACATGTCCTGAAGGGTCTGCCAGTCCCTGAACCGCTCCCTGTACAACCTTGTTATTCCCTCGTCCTCCAACAGGGAGCAGTTCAGTTTCCACAGACCCCTCCCTACCGTCACACCTGAGGTTAGTGAAAGGGTGCACGTGAGCATACAGTGGTCCGAAAAGAATACCGGGGTTAATCTAGCATCAGTTGGGGGGGCGTCCCGAGTCAGTACGTAGTCAATGCGAGAGGCTCTGGTACCATCGCCACTGGACCAGGTGAAGCCCTCCTCTCTGGGATGCAAGGATCTAAAACAGTCAACTAGTTTAAAATCCCTACAAAGTCCATGTAATAAAACCGACGATTTGTCTACTTTAAAAAATTCCCCAGCTCCTTTCCTGTCTCTCCTTGATAAAACACAGTTAAAATCCCCTCCTACCACTAGGGGATCCCTCCCTAGCAGGTGGGACTGCAGGTCTTCTAAAAGGTCACACCTCTCGTTTTTGCTGCTAAAACCATACACATTGATTACCTTAAAATCCTTCCCTAAAAAAGTCAAAATTAGTAAAAGCACCCGTCCATTTCTAAAAGCAGTGCACCCCTTCACCAAGACATGTGGATTGTTTATTAAAACCGCCACACCGTCATTTTTGTTTTCGTTGGAGCCGCTCCAATAGGAGGGCCCGTGGCTCCACATCTGTTCCCACTTAAAATAGGAGTTTTTAAAAGGCAGTCCACATTCCTGTAATAAAATCACATCGCTTTTCACAGTACTTAAAAATGTTAAAACGGACTGCGCCCTAAAAGTGGTCGTTATACATCTTACATTTATGGTGCTAAAAGTGAGCGCCATTAAAAGGGTAAAAGGGGTTAAAAGGACGTGCATAAGACTAAAATCGTAGGGGGGGGATCTTAAGGAAATAAGACAATAAAACAGGTACTAAAATCATAAAACTATACTTACCTCTTCGCTCTTCAGCTCTTTTTTCTTTCTGGGGGGGCGTTTGGGGAGGCCTGAGCTCTCCTTGGGGGTGGATGCCGTGAGGTTCACTGTTAAAAAGGCCACTTGATTAGGAGAGCTGGAAGGAAATACCCTAGGAGAGGAATCTGACTCTCCAGAGCTCACTTCCGGCCTCCCCTTTTTACTGGCTGGATCGATGTCAGCGGACAGATCTCTATCTCTTTTGCCTAGTAAAAGCTGCCCACACTGCATAGAGTCTTCGCTGGCCGCCGAGTCACTGGTCCTGGGAGAGGAGCTGGAGCTTCCTGTCTCCTCCGAGCTCCCAGTCTCCTCTCCCCCACTCTTTTCACCTTCCATCTCTCTCTCCTCTCCGTGCTCGGCGGCCACCTGTTTAAAAGGGATAAAAACAGGGTCCGCCACCACTTCCTCCACCTCTTCCACTTGCTCCGCCTCCTTTTCTTTCTCTCCCTCCGCCCTCTTTTCCTCGGGTCTCTCCTTTGCCACCTCAGGTTCTACGGGCGCCCTGCCCGCCCGGACCTTGTTGGCGAAGGACTGAGGACAGTCTCTGAACAGGTGGGAGAGCTCGCCACACAAGTTGCAAGCCCTCCCATTTGGGCACTCCGCGAAGACGTGCCCAATCTCCCGACACTTGCCGCACACCACCTCCTGGCACGCCTCCGCGAGGTGCCCATGCTTCATGCACTTTCTGCATAACTTTGGCTGTCCCATGTAGTGCACAAAGCCCCTGTTCTCCCCCAACACGATGATTGAGGGTAACTGCCTCAGTCCTTCAAAACCTGTCGGATCTGGAACCTGCTGGATGGGCACTCGCCAAGCTCCATTCCATATGCCATCCAGATCCTTCACTCTAACTGGAACCCCTTTAACTGTACAGTACCTTTTCAACCAGACACAGATATCCTCGGGGTTCACAGTCTCATTAAACATCCTGACAATCACCACTTTCAAGGTGTTGTCAGTCAGTTTTTCCACGCAAAACGTTTGGGTCACTTGATCTTTGCTTACTTCAAAACGTGTCCAGAATTCCTTCAACCCCCCAGCCGTGCTGAAACTGACATCGAAGCCCTGCCCAGCAGGCAAGGCCACGATGCAGTTCAGATCGGCAGGGGTGAACCTGAGCAGTCTCTGCAGCAACTTTCTGGAGAAGTCCAACCTGGACATCTCCACCTTCGCGCCTCCCACCACCTTGAACAGAAAACGGACACTGTTGTGCCTCCTCATGCCGGCACGAGCGGCCGACATTTTGGAGGCACGAACAACACTCAACAAGGGTCAATACACTTAGGGGGAGGGGGG
This sequence comes from Hypomesus transpacificus, assembly GCF_021917145.1. NCBI lineage: Eukaryota > Metazoa > Chordata > Actinopteri > Osmeriformes > Osmeridae > Hypomesus > Hypomesus transpacificus. The sequence continues at coordinate 41,992 of NW_025813830.1, read as the reverse complement.
GTGACACAGCAAGGGTAACAAAGGCGGGGGGGAGGGGGGGGGCACACCAACACAGAAGGGTAGGGGAAGACAAAAACACTGGTCAGGGGGGGGGGGGGGGGGGGAGGGGGGGGGGCAGGGGGGGGGATGACTTACAAAACAAAGTGGGGGGTTACACACAGCAACTGGACAATACAAAAACTACCACCAAAACACCCAAATAAAATTTGCAAAGTAAATGGATTAAGGGACCGGCCGGGGAAAATTAAACCAAAACACTTAACAAGGACTGAGGACAAAATGAAACAAAATAACAATTACAAAATGATAATAAAAACAGCCACAAGATGGAGACAACACTCGCACTGACAAGACCCGGAAAAACACTGACACCAACTAGACAGGGCTCACCTGCCACCAATCTGGGATTGGTGGCTAGGCTAACCAACAACACTAAGACTCACACAAGACTTGAACAAATAAACACTTAAGACAACACTCTATAGGCCCAAACAGGGGGGGGGACAAGAAAACACACAGACAACACTTAACTGAACAAAAAACTAACAAAGAAACTAACAAAAAACGGCCACAAGAGGGGGACACACACTCAACGGAAAAAACACTGGCAACACTTGACAAGACACACCTGCCACCAATCAGGGATTGGTGGCTAGGCTACAAACAAAACACTAAAACTCACCAAGGACTTGAACAAATAACACTTAAGACAACACTCTATAGGCCCAAACAGGGGGGGGACAAGAAAAACACAGACAACACTTAACTGAACAAAAACTAAACGAAAACTAACAAAAAACGGCCACAAGGTGGAGACTTACACTCAACGGAAAAATACTGACAACACTTAACTAGACACACCTGCCACCAATCTAGCAATTGGTGGCTAGGCTACACCAAACACTACTAAAACACAAGACTTTGAACAACCAAACAAGCACTTAAAACAAACACTATATAGGCCCCCAGGAAGGGGGGGGGGGGGGGGACAGACAAGGAAGCAGCTAACAAAGCTACAAGACAAAAAGGGGAGCTAAACAGAAAAACAGGCTAAAACACAGGACAAACACAGTACAAGCACAAGACAAGGCCCACAGAGGGACCGGAAAAGTACTGGCCTTGGAGGCACTCACCTGGCCCAGCACTGGGCTGGGCCAGTGGAAGAACGGAAAATTCCGGTGAGTGACTCCTCCTCCAGCACCGGCTCCGGTAACCGACTGTGGACCTGTGAACAAAACAGAGACAGAAATCTGGGTCAGTGAAAATGCAAATAAGACAAAAACACACTCAAATGATAGGACACCAACTGAAAGGGGTAACGCCCACCGACCGGTCGATCACTTCTCAGAGCCAATTGGATCACTGGTATGAGCCAAAAGGCCGAGAAGCGATGACCGCACTATTGGACGCCCCGCGCGCCCGGGCCCTCCGTGCGCCAGCCGGGCCGCTCGGTCACCTCTCTGCACTCACTCACTCACTCACTCACTCACTCACTCACTCACTCACTCACTCCCCTTTGAAGTCACTCACCTCACCTCCGTTTTTTTTTTTTTTTTTTTTTTTATCTAAAAGGGCGGGAAAACGCCACCGGCCGACAGGCCTCCGCGCGCCAAAACCCTTTTTTTTTTTTTTCTTTTTTACCCTAACCTTTTTTACCCTAACCCTTTCTAACCCTAACCTAACCCTTTCTAACCTAACCCTTTCTAACCTAACCCTTTCTAACCCTAACCCTTTCTAACCTAACCCTTTCTAACCTAACCTAACCCTTTCTAACCTAACCTAACCCTTTCTAACCTAACCCTTTCTAACCTAACCCTTTCTAACCTAACCCTTTCTAACCTAACCCTTTCTAACCCTTTCAAGCCCTAACCCAAACGCCCCTCCCTCCCTCCCTCCCTCCCTCCCTCCCTCCCTCGTTTTTCCCTTTGACACGCTTAGAAAGAGTGCACCCTTCCCGGAGGCGCTGCAATACCGGGGCGATGCGCGGAGCGGACGGAGCGAGCCCCTGTTCCGACTCCCTGTTGCAAAAATCCGTTTAATATGTTGTCCTCGCATGGAGGACGTATCAGATATTAAACTGATAAGAACAGATTTTTTTCTTTTGAAACTTTTTATTGATACATAGCCGTTGACCAATACACAGTACCAAGACATTAAAACCCTCTCCTAATTTCTTTGCTTAAAATAAATAACAATACTTTTTAAAATGTACAAAACAGGCAAACCATTGTGGAAAATATTAAAACACTGGTGTATCTTCAATAAGAGCACTGCATTATTTACGTATTTTTAAAAGTGCCTAAAAAATGAATCTTGTGTGCATACAACAGTGTTTAAAAGGCCATAAAAGAAATAAACATTGTACATTTTGAGCAAATTAAGACATTTTAAAAGGAGAAACATTTTCAAAAGTGTCTTAAAAACACACTAAAAGATGTTTGTCTGTGTGCCTGTGTGTGTGCTTAAAAGTTCTGCTCCTCTCCTGCACAGGAACGAGGCGAGCCCGCCCGGGCGATCCACTCCCCCCTCCACCGGGCGGGCCCGCGACCCCCCCCCCTCAGGGGCCCAGCGGAGATCCTCGACCTTGGCAGCTGTTCCAGCGCAGCCAGGCCGCTGCCGTCCGGACCACTTCGCGTGCGTTGGGGCCCCCTCCGAATGGCGCGTGGGACGGACCACCCTCGGGTCCCTGCAACCAGTACCGCCGCTGCCGGGGTGGCCGTCTCCACGCGTCTCCCTGCCGGCCGGTTTCTGGAGGTCCAAGGAATCTTCTTCAGCATTGCGGTGGGGTGGACCAGAGCTGGCGGAACGGCTCTGGCCCACCCGGACCTCCCCGCCGGCAGGCACGGGATTCCAGGGGCCCCACCTGGAAACACAGGTCCCGGACGGCACTGCACTCCCAGGGCAGGCCACCTCACAATCTCCTCTCCGCCCAGAGTCGACCGTGGGCGCCTAGATGTAGTCGACGTGCCCCGAGAGTGCTTGACGGCTCTGGCCGGGAGGATCTCATGGGCCACCGTCCAAGGGAGGGTCCGGCACCCGCCCAGCGGAGCAGGAAGGGTCCGAGCGACCCCGCCCCATGCCCGTACGAGAGAGGAGACAGAGCAACTGTGGGTCAAAACGGTAAAAACAACAAATTCAAGCCTCCTTAAAAACATCTTAAAAAGCCATAAACAAGGGGAAGACTTAAAAAGCACTGGCGTCCTCAGGTCCTTCTGGGTCCGCTCCAGGGTCCTGAGGTGGGGCCCTATCCAGAGGCCGTCCCGGGCTGTCATCACCTGTTCTCTGGACAGGGCCGTCGCCAGTGCTGTGCAGCATGTGGCGTCGCAGTCCCCTAAAAACAAGGCATAAAACTGGTAAAACACAATCATGATAAAATGGGGATACTCACCTCTTCGCTCTTCATTTCTTTTTTTTTCTTTCCTTTGGGGAGGCCTTTACTCTCCTTGGGGGTAGAGGCGAGATTCACGTCTAAAAAGGCAATCTGGTTAGGAGAGTTTGAAGGAAATACCCTAGTGGAGGAATCTGACTCCCTAGAGCTCACTTCAGGCCTCCCCGTCTCGGCAGGATCGATGTCAGAGGACAGATCTCTGGGCCGTTTCCCCATAAGATTTTGACCACACTGGATAAAATCCCCTTCGCTACTGCTGGTGCTGGTGCTGGTGCTGGGAGAGGAGGTGGAGGTGGAGGAGGTGGCGGGACTCGGCTCCCCCGGTGTTCTATCCTCTCCACCGCTTTTTCCCTCCTCTTCCGCTCCCGCTCCCGCTCCCGCTCCCGCCTCCTTCACCTCCTCCTCCACCTCCTGGATCAGGGGCCTTAAAACAGGGGTCGGGGGCCTTAAAACAGGGGTCAAAACAGGGTTAAAAACAGGGACTAAGACCGGGGCTACCCCCTCCGTCCTCCGGTCTTCCTTTTCCGCCTCTACCACAGGCTCCACAGGCGCCCTGTCCGCCTTGAGCCTGTTTGCAAAGGACTGAGGACAGTCTCTGAACAGGTGGGAGAGCCCGCCACACAAGTTGCAGGCTCTCCCATTCGGGCACTCCGCGAAGACATGCCCAATCTCCCTGCACTTTCCACAAACCACCTCATGGCATGCCTCCGCGAGGTGCCCGTGCTTCCCACACTTCCTGCACAATTTAGGCTGTCCCTGGTAGTGTACGAAGCCCCTGTTCTCCCCCAACACAATGAGGGAGGGTAACTGCCTCAGTCCTTCGTACCCTGTTGGATCAGGGAGCTGCTGAATGGGTACTCTCCACGCCCCATTCCAGATGCCATCCTGATCCATCACTTTCGCCGGTGGCCCGGTTACTTTGCAGTACCTACTCAACCACAAAGAAACATCCTCCGGGTTAACCGTCTCATTAAACATCCGGACAATCACCACTTTCAAGGTGTTGTCCGTCAGTTTTTCCATTTCAAAGGCTAGGGAAATATACTCTCTGCAATCCTCATACCTTGACCAAAACTCTTTCAGCAACGAAGCAGTTATGAAACTAACATCAAAGCCCTGCGCAGAAGGCAAGGCCAAGATGCAGTTCAAGTCTGCTGCTGTGAATTTCAGTTTCTTCTGGAGCAGGTTCCTGGAGAAGTCCAATCTGGACATCTCCAGTTTGACGCCATCCACCACCTTGAACAGAAAACGGACACTGTTGTGCCTCTTCATGCCGGCGCGTGCGGCCGACATTTTGAGGCACAACAACACTCAACAACAATTAGACAAGGGGGTGGGAGTGACACTACAAGGTAACAGAGGGAGGGGAGGGGACACCAACACAAGAAGGTAGGGGGAGACAAACACTGGTATGGGGGGAGGGGGGGGGAAGGGGGGGGGGGTGGGGGAGGGGTCACACTAATAAAACAATGGAGGGTAACAAACACTGGACTGGACAGCACCCAACCAAAAAAAACAAATCAACAAGGAAGTGCAACTGAAAAGACCGGCCAAAAGAAATTTACCACAAATACACTTAGACGATAACCAAAACTAAACAGACAAAACTAAAGGAATACACTAAACGGAAAACTACTGAGACAAAACACTCACACTAACAAGACACACCTGCCACCAATTGCTGGCTTGCTAGGCCTAGCAACTGGCGGCGGCACGGAAAAACACTGACAACAATTAGACCAACAATTAAAACAACCACAAGATGGAGACAAAACACACACTAAACAAGACACGGAAAAACACTGACAACACCTCAACTAGACACACCTGCCACCAATCAAGGATTGGTGGCTAGGCTACACCAAACAACACTGAAACTAACAAAAAGACTATGGACAAACAAGCTATGAACACACAATTAACAATACAGACGACAACCAACTAGAATAACTAAACAGATAAGACAAACCAACCAAATCATAAGCTAAAAAAGACAGGCTAAATTACACAAACACAAGACAAGACAAGGCCCACAGGGGAACCGGAAAAGTACTGGCCTTGGAGGCACTCACCTGGCCCAGCACTGGGCTGGGCCAGTGGAAGAATGGAAAATCCGGTGAGTGACTCCTCCTCCAGCACTGGCTCCGGTAACCGTCTGTGGACCTGTGAAAAGACAAAGACAAAAATCTGGGTCAGTGAAAAAATTCAAATAAACACAACACAAACTCAAATGATAGGATAACCAACTGAAAAGGGTAACGCCCACCGGCCGGCTGATCGCTCTCTGCACCAATCGAATCAGGTATCTGAGTCAAAAGGCCGAGAAGCGATGACCGCACTATTGGACGCCCCGCGCGCCCGGGCCCTCCGTGCGCCAGCCGGGCCGCTCGGTCACCTCTCTGCACTCACTCACTCACTCACTCACTCACTCACTCCCCTTTGAAGTCACTCACCTCACCTCCGTTTTTTTTTTTTTTTTTTTTATCTAAAAGGGCGGGAAAACGCCACCGGCCGACAGGCCTCCGCGCGCCAAAACCCTTTTTTTTTTTTTTCTTTTTTACCCTAACCTTTTTTACCCTAACCCTTTCTAACCCTAACCTAACCCTTTCTAACCTAACCCTTTCTAACCTAACCCTTTCTAACCCTAACCCTTTCTAACCTAACCCTTTCTAACCTAACCTAACCCTTTCTAACCTAACCCTTTCTAACCTAACCCTTTCTAACCTAACCCTTTCTAACCTAACCCTTTCTAACCTAACCCTTTCTAACCCTTTCAAGCCCTAACCCAAACGCCCCTCCCTCCCTCCCTCCCTCCCTCCCTCCCTCGTTTTTCCCTTTGACACGCTTAGAAAGAGTGCACCCTTCCCGGAGGCGCTGCAATACCGGGGCGATGCGCAGAGCGGACGGAGCGAGCCCCTGTTCCGACTCCCTGTTGCAAAAATCCGTTTAATATGTTGTCCTCGCATGGAGGACGTATCAGATATTAAACTGATAAGAACAGATACTACACTTGATCAGAGCCAAAAGGCCGAGAAGCGATGACCGCACTATTGGACGCCCCGCGCGCCCGGGCCCTCCGTGCGCCAGCCGGGCCGCTCGGTCACCTCTCTGCACTCACTCACTCACTCACTCACTCACTCACTCACTCACTCACTCACTCACTCCCCTTTGAAGTCACTCACCTCACCTCCGTTTTTTTTTTTTTTTTTTTTTTATCTAAAAGGGCGGGAAAACGCCACCGGCCGACAGGCCTCCGCGCGCCAAAACCCTTTTTTTTTTTTTTCTTTTTTACCCTAACCTTTTTTACCCTAACCCTTTCTAACCCTAACCTAACCCTTTCTAACCTAACCCTTTCTAACCTAACCCTTTCTAACCCTAACCCTTTCTAACCTAACCCTTTCTAACCTAACCTAACCCTTTCTAACCTAACCTAACCCTTTCTAACCTAACCCTTTCTAACCTAACCCTTTCTAACCTAACCCTTTCTAACCTAACCCTTTCTAACCCTTTCAAGCCCTAACCCAAACGCCCCTCCCTCCCTCCCTCCCTCCCTCCCTCCCTCCCTCGTTTTTCCCTTTGACACGCTTAGAAAGAGTGCACCCTTCCCGGAGGCGCTGCAATACCGGGGCGATGCGCGGAGCGGACGGAGCGAGCCCCTGTTCCGACTCCCTGTTGCAAAAATCCGTTTAATATGTTGTCCTCGCATGGAGGACGTATCAGATATTAAACTGATAAGAACAGATTTTTTTCTTTTGAAACTTTTTATTGATACATAGCCGTTGACCAATACACAGTACCAAGACATTAAAACCCTCTCCTAATTTCTTTGCTTAAAATAAATAACAATACTTTTTAAAATGTACAAAACAGGCAAACCATTGTGGAAAATATTAAAACACTGGTGTATCTTCAATAAGAGCACTGCATTATTTACGTATTTTTAAAAGTGCCTAAAAAATGAATCTTGTGTGCATACAACAGTGTTTAAAAGGCCATAAAAGAAATAAACATTGTACATTTTGAGCAAATTAAGACATTTTAAAAGGAGAAACATTTTCAAAAGTGTCTTAAAAACACACTAAAAGATGTTTGTCTGTGTGCCTGTGTGTGTGCTTAAAAGTTCTGCTCCTCTCCTGCACAGGAACGAGGCGAGCCCGCCCGGGCGATCCACTCCCCCCTCCACCGGGCGGGCCCGCGACCCCCCCCCTCAGGGGCCCAGCGGAGATCCTCGACCTTGGCAGCTGTTCCAGCGCAGCCAGGCCGCTGCCGTCCGGACCACTTCGCGTGCGTTGGGGCCCCCTCCGAATGGCGCGTGGGACGGACCACCCTCGGGTCCCTGCAACCAGTACCGCCGCTGCCGGGGTGGCCGTCTCCACGCGTCTCCCTGCCGGCCGGTTTCTGGAGGTCCAAGGAATCTTCTTCAGCATTGCGGTGGGGTGGACCAGAGCTGGCGGAACGGCTCTGGCCCACCCGGACCTCCCCGCCGGCAGGCACGGGATTCCAGGGGCCCCACCTGGAAACACAGGTCCCGGACGGCACTGCACTCCCAGGGCAGGCCACCTCACAATCTCCTCTCCGCCCAGAGTCGACCGTGGGCGCCTAGATGTAGTCGACGTGCCCCGAGAGTGCTTGACGGCTCTGGCCGGGAGGATCTCATGGGCCACCGTCCAAGGGAGGGTCCGGCACCCGCCCAGCGGAGCAGGAAGGGTCCGAGCGACCCCGCCCCATGCCCGTACGAGAGAGGAGACAGAGCAACTGTGGGTCAAAACGGTAAAAACAACAAATTCAAGCCTCCTTAAAAACATCTTAAAAAGCCATAAACAAGGGGAAGACTTAAAAAGCACTGGCGTCCTCAGGTCCTTCTGGGTCCGCTCCAGGGTCCTGAGGTGGGGCCCTATCCAGAGGCCGTCCCGGGCTGTCATCACCTGTTCTCTGGACAGGGCCGTCGCCAGTGCTGTGCAGCATGTGGCGTCGCAGTCCCCTAAAAACAAGGCATAAAACTGGTAAAACACAATCATGATAAAATGGGGATACTCACCTCTTCGCTCTTCATTTCTTTTTTTTTCTTTCCTTTGGGGAGGCCTTTACTCTCCTTGGGGGTAGAGGCGAGATTCACGTCTAAAAAGGCAATCTGGTTAGGAGAGTTTGAAGGAAATACCCTAGTGGAGGAATCTGACTCCCTAGAGCTCACTTCAGGCCTCCCCGTCTCGGCAGGATCGATGTCAGAGGACAGATCTCTGGGCCGTTTCCCCATAAGATTTTGACCACACTGGATAAAATCCCCTTCGCTACTGCTGGTGCTGGTGCTGGTGCTGGGAGAGGAGGTGGAGGTGGAGGAGGTGGCGGGACTCGGCTCCCCCGGTGTTCTATCCTCTCCACCGCTTTTTCCCTCCTCTTCCGCTCCCGCTCCCGCTCCCGCTCCCGCCTCCTTCACCTCCTCCTCCACCTCCTGGATCAGGGGCCTTAAAACAGGGGTCGGGGGCCTTAAAACAGGGGTCAAAACAGGGTTAAAAACAGGGACTAAGACCGGGGCTACCCCCTCCGTCCTCCGGTCTTCCTTTTCCGCCTCTACCACAGGCTCCACAGGCGCCCTGTCCGCCTTGAGCCTGTTTGCAAAGGACTGAGGACAGTCTCTGAACAGGTGGGAGAGCCCGCCACACAAGTTGCAGGCTCTCCCATTCGGGCACTCCGCGAAGACATGCCCAATCTCCCTGCACTTTCCACAAACCACCTCATGGCATGCCTCCGCGAGGTGCCCGTGCTTCCCACACTTCCTGCACAATTTAGGCTGTCCCTGGTAGTGTACGAAGCCCCTGTTCTCCCCCAACACAATGAGGGAGGGTAACTGCCTCAGTCCTTCGTACCCTGTTGGATCAGGGAGCTGCTGAATGGGTACTCTCCACGCCCCATTCCAGATGCCATCCTGATCCATCACTTTCGCCGGTGGCCCGGTTACTTTGCAGTACCTACTCAACCACAAAGAAACATCCTCCGGGTTAACCGTCTCATTAAACATCCGGACAATCACCACTTTCAAGGTGTTGTCCGTCAGTTTTTCCATTTCAAAGGCTAGGGAAATATACTCTCTGCAATCCTCATACCTTGACCAAAACTCTTTCAGCAACGAAGCAGTTATGAAACTAACATCAAAGCCCTGCGCAGAAGGCAAGGCCAAGATGCAGTTCAAGTCTGCTGCTGTGAATTTCAGTTTCTTCTGGAGCAGGTTCCTGGAGAAGTCCAATCTGGACATCTCCAGTTTGACGCCATCCACCACCTTGAACAGAAAACGGACACTGTTGTGCCTCTTCATGCCGGCGCGTGCGGCCGACATTTTGAGGCACAACAACACTCAACAACAATTAGACAAGGGGGTGGGAGTGACACTACAAGGTAACAGAGGGAGGGGAGGGGACACCAACACAAGAAGGTAGGGGGAGACAAACACTGGTATGGGGGGAGGGGGGGGGAAGGGGGGGGGGTGGGGGAGGGGTCACACTAATAAAACAATGGAGGGTAACAAACACTGGACTGGACAGCACCCAACCAAAAAAAACAAATCAACAAGGAAGTGCAACTGAAAAGACCGGCCAAAAGAAATTTACCACAAATACACTTAGACGATAACCAAAACTAAACAGACAAAACTAAAGGAATACACTAAACGGAAAACTACTGAGACAAAACACTCACACTAACAAGACACACCTGCCACCAATTGCTGGCTTGCTAGGCCTAGCAACTGGCGGCGGCACGGAAAAACACTGACAACAATTAGACCAACAATTAAAACAACCACAAGATGGAGACAAAACACACACTAAACAAGACACGGAAAAACACTGACAACACCTCAACTAGACACACCTGCCACCAATCAAGGATTGGTGGCTAGGCTACACCAAACAACACTGAAACTAACAAAAAGACTATGGACAAACAAGCTATGAACACACAATTAACAATACAGACGACAACCAACTAGAATAACTAAACAGATAAGACAAACCAACCAAATCATAAGCTAAAAAAGACAGGCTAAATTACACAAACACAAGACAAGACAAGGCCCACAGGGGAACCGGAAAAGTACTGGCCTTGGAGGCACTCACCTGGCCCAGCACTGGGCTGGGCCAGTGGAAGAATGGAAAATCCGGTGAGTGACTCCTCCTCCAGCACTGGCTCCGGTAACCGTCTGTGGACCTGTGAAAAGACAAAGACAAAAATCTGGGTCAGTGAAAAAATTCAAATAAACACAACACAAACTCAAATGATAGGATAACCAACTGAAAAGGGTAACGCCCACCGGCCGGCTGATCGCTCTCTGCACCAATCGAATCAGGTATCTGAGTCAAAAGGCCGAGAAGCGATGACCGCACTATTGGACGCCCCGCGCGCCCGGGCCCTCCGTGCGCCAGCCGGGCCGCTCGGTCACCTCTCTGCACTCACTCACTCACTCACTCACTCACTCACTCCCCTTTGAAGTCACTCACCTCACCTCCGTTTTTTTTTTTTTTTTTTTTATCTAAAAGGGCGGGAAAACGCCACCGGCCGACAGGCCTCCGCGCGCCAAAACCCTTTTTTTTTTTTTTCTTTTTTACCCTAACCTTTTTTACCCTAACCCTTTCTAACCCTAACCTAACCCTTTCTAACCTAACCCTTTCTAACCTAACCCTTTCTAACCCTAACCCTTTCTAACCTAACCCTTTCTAACCTAACCTAACCCTTTCTAACCTAACCCTTTCTAACCTAACCCTTTCTAACCTAACCCTTTCTAACCTAACCCTTTCTAACCTAACCCTTTCTAACCCTTTCAAGCCCTAACCCAAACGCCCCTCCCTCCCTCCCTCCCTCCCTCCCTCCCTCGTTTTTCCCTTTGACACGCTTAGAAAGAGTGCACCCTTCCCGGAGGCGCTGCAATACCGGGGCGATGCGCAGAGCGGACGGAGCGAGCCCCTGTTCCGACTCCCTGTTGCAAAAATCCGTTTAATATGTTGTCCTCGCATGGAGGACGTATCAGATATTAAACTGATAAGAACAGATACTACACTTGATCAGAGCCAAAAGGCCGAGAAGCGATGACCGCACTATTGGACGCCCCGCGCGCCCGGGCCCTCCGTGCGCCAGCCGGGCCGCTCGGTCACCTCTCTGCACTCACTCACTCACTCACTCACTCACTCACTCACTCACTCACTCACTCACTCCCCTTTGAAGTCACTCACCTCACCTCCGTTTTTTTTTTTTTTTTTTTTTTATCTAAAAGGGCGGGAAAACGCCACCGGCCGACAGGCCTCCGCGCGCCAAAACCCTTTTTTTTTTTTTTCTTTTTTACCCTAACCTTTTTTACCCTAACCCTTTCTAACCCTAACCTAACCCTTTCTAACCTAACCCTTTCTAACCTAACCCTTTCTAACCCTAACCCTTTCTAACCTAACCCTTTCTAACCTAACCTAACCCTTTCTAACCTAACCTAACCCTTTCTAACCTAACCCTTTCTAACCTAACCCTTTCTAACCTAACCCTTTCTAACCTAACCCTTTCTAACCCTTTCAAGCCCTAACCCAAACGCCCCTCCCTCCCTCCCTCCCTCCCTCCCTCCCTCGTTTTTCCCTTTGACACGCTTAGAAAGAGTGCACCCTTCCCGGAGGCGCTGCAATACCGGGGCGATGCGCGGAGCGGACGGAGCGAGCCCCTGTTCCGACTCCCTGTTGCAAAAATCCGTTTAATATGTTGTCCTCGCATGGAGGACGTATCAGATATTAAACTGATAAGAACAGATTTTTTTTCTTTTGAAACTTTTTATTGATACATAGCCGTTGACCAATACACAGTACCAAGACATTAAAACCCTCTCCTAATTTCTTTGCTTAAAATAAATAACAATACTTTTTAAAATGTACAAAACAGGCAAACCATTGTGGAAAATATTAAAACACTGGTGTATCTTCAATAAGAGCACTGCATTATTTACGTATTTTTAAAAGTGCCTAAAAAATGAATCTTGTGTGCATACAACAGTGTTTAAAAGGCCATAAAAGAAATAAACATTGTACATTTTGAGCAAATTAAGACATTTTAAAAGGAGAAACATTTTCAAAAGTGTCTTAAAAACACACTAAAAGATGTTTGTCTGTGTGCCTGTGTGTGTGCTTAAAAGTTCTGCTCCTCTCCTGCACAGGAACGAGGCGAGCCCGCCCGGGCGATCCACTCCCCCCTCCACCGGGCGGGCCCGCGACCCCCCCCCTCAGGGGCCCAGCGGAGATCCTCGACCTTGGCAGCTGTTCCAGCGCAGCCAGGCCGCTGCCGTCCGGACCACTTCGCGTGCGTTGGGGCCCCCTCCGAATGGCGCGTGGGACGGACCACCCTCGGGTCCCTGCAACCAGTACCGCCGCTGCCGGGGTGGCCGTCTCCACGCGTCTCCCTGCCGGCCGGTTTCTGGAGGTCCAAGGAATCTTCTTCAGCATTGCGGTGGGGTGGACCAGAGCTGGCGGAACGGCTCTGGCCCACCCGGACCTCCCCGCCGGCAGGCACGGGATTCCAGGGGCCCCACTTGGAAACACAGGTCCCGGACGGCACTGCACTCCCAGGGCAGGCCACCTCACAATCTCCTCTCCGCCCAGAGTCGACCGTGGGCGCCTAGATGTAGTCGACGTGCCCCGAGAGTGCTTGACGGCTCTGGCCGGGAGGATCTCATGGGCCACCGTCCAAGGGAGGGTCCGGCACCCGCCCAGCGGAGCAGGAAGGGTCCGAGCGACCCCGCCCCATGCCCGTACGAGAGAGGAGACAGAGCAACTGTGGGTCAAAACGGTAAAAACAACAAATTCAAGCCTCCTTAAAAACATCTTAAAAAGCCATAAACAAGGGGAAGACTTAAAAAGCACTGGCGTCCTCAGGTCCTTCTGGGTCCCCTCCAGGGTCCTGAGGTGGGGCCCTATCCAGAGGCCGTCCCGGGCTGTCATCACCTGTTCTCTGGACAGGGCCGTCGCCAGTGCTGTGCAGCATGTGGCGTCGCAGTCCCCTAAAAACAAGGCATAAAACTGGTAAAACACAATCATGATAAAATGGGGATACTCACCTCTTCGCTCTTCATTTCTTTTTTTTTCTTTCCTTTGGGGAGGCCTTTACTCTCCTTGGGGGTAGAGGCGAGATTCACGTCTAAAAAGGCAATCTGGTTAGGAGAGTTTGAAGGAAATACCCTAGTGGAGGAATCTGACTCCCTAGAGCTCACTTCAGGCCTCCCCGTCTCGGCAGGATCGATGTCAAAGGACAGATCTCTGGGCCGTTTCCCCATAAGATTTTGACCACACTGGATAAAATCCCCTTCGCTACTGCTGGTGCTGGTGCTGGTGCTGGGAGAGGAGGTGGAGGTGGAGGAGGTGGCGGGACTCGGCTCCCCCGGTGTTCTATCCTCTCCACCGCTTTTTCCCTCCTCTTCCGCTCCCGCTCCCGCTCCCGCTCCCGCCTCCTTCACCTCCTCCTCCACCTCCTGGATCAGGGGCCTTAAAACAGGGGTCGGGGGCCTTAAAACAGGGGTCAAAACAGGGTTAAAAACAGGGACTAAGACCGGGGCTACCCCCTCCGTCCTCCGGTCTTCCTTTTCCGCCTCTACCACAGGCTCCACAGGCGCCCTGTCCGCCTTGAGCCTGTTTGCAAAGGACTGAGGACAGTCTCTGAACAGGTGGGAGAGCCCGCCACACAAGTTGCAGGCTCTCCCATTCGGGCACTCCGCGAAGACATGCCCAATCTCCCTGCACTTTCCACAAACCACCTCATGGCATGCCTCCGCGAGGTGCCCGTGCTTCCCACACTTCCTGCACAATTTAGGCTGTCCCTGGTAGTGTACGAAGCCCCTGTTCTCCCCCAACACAATGAGGGAGGGTAACTGCCTCAGTCCTTCGTACCCTGTTGGATCAGGGAGCTGCTGAATGGGTACTCTCCACGCCCCATTCCAGATGCCATCCTGATCCATCACTTTCGCCGGTGGCCCGGTTACTTTGCAGTACCTACTCAACCACAAAGAAACATCCTCCGGGTTAACCGTCTCATTAAACATCCGGACAATCACCACTTTCAAGGTGTTGTCCGTCAGTTTTTCCATTTCAAAGGCTAGGGAAATATACTCTCTGCAATCCTCATACCTTGACCAAAACTCTTTCAGCAACGAAGCAGTTATGAAACTAACATCAAAGCCCTGCGCAGAAGGCAAGGCCAAGATGCAGTTCAAGTCTGCTGCTGTGAATTTCAGTTTCTTCTGGAGCAGGTTCCTGGAGAAGTCCAATCTGGACATCTCCAGTTTGACGCCATCCACCACCTTGAACAGAAAACGGACACTGTTGTGCCTCTTCATGCCGGCGCGTGCGGCCGACATTTTGAGGCACAACAACACTCAACAACAATTAGACAAGGGGGTGGGAGTGACACTACAAGGTAACAGAGGGAGGGGAGGGGACACCAACACAAGAAGGTAGGGGGAGACAAACACTGGTATGGGGGGAGGGTAGGGGAAGGGGGGGGGGTGGGGGAGGGGTCACACTAATAAAACAATGGAGGGTAACAAACACTGGACTGGACAGCACCCAACCAAAAAAACCAAATCAACAAGGAAGTGCAACTGAAAAGACCGGCCAAAAGAAATTTACCACAAATACACTTAGACGATAACCAAAACTAAACAGACAAAACTAAAGGAATACACTAAACGGAAAACTACTGAGACAAAACACTCACACTAACAAGACACACCTGCCACCAATTGCTGGCTTGCTAGGCCTAGCAACTGGCGGCGGCACGGAAAAACACTGACAACAATTAGACCAACAATTAAAACAACCACAAGATGGAGACAAAACACACACTAAACAAGACACGGAAAAACACTGACAACACCTCAACTAGACACACCTGCCACCAATCAAGGATTGGTGGCTAGGCTACACCAAACAACACTGAAACTAACAAAAAGACTATGGACAAACAAGCTATGAACACACAATTAACAATACAGACGACAACCAACTAGAATAACTAAACAGATAAGACAAACCAACCAAATCATAAGCTAAAAAAGACAGGCTAAATTACACAAACACAAGACAAGACAAGGCCCACAGGGGAACCGGAAAAGTACTGGCCTTGGAGGCACTCACCTGGCCCAGCACTGGGCTGGGCCAGTGGAAGAATGGAAAATTCCGGTGAGTGACTCCTCCTCCAGCACTGGCCCCGGTAACCGTCTGCGGACCTGTGAAAAAGACAAAGACAAAAATCTGGGTCAGTGAAAAATTCAAATAAACACAACACAAACTCAAATGATAGGATAACCAACTGAAAAGCGTAACGCCCACCGGCCGGCTGATCGCTCTCTGCACCAATCGAATCAGGTATCTGAGTCAAAAGGCCGAGAAGCGATGACCGCACTATTGGACGCCCCGCGCGCCCGGGCCCTCCGTGCGCCAGCCGGGCCGCTCGGTCACCTCTCTGCACTCACTCACTCACTCACTCACTCACTCACTCACTCACTCCCCTTTGAAGTCACTCACCTCACCTCCGTTTTTTTTTTTTTTTTTTTTTTATCTAAAAGGGCGGGAAAACGCCACCGGCCGACAGGCCTCCGCGCGCCAAAACCCTTTTTTTTTTTTTTCTTTTTTACCCTAACCTTTTTTACCCTAACCCTTTCTAACCCTAACCTAACCCTTTCTAACCTAACCCTTTCTAACCTAACCCTTTCTAACCCTAACCCTTTCTAACCTAACCCTTTCTAACCTAACCTAACCCTTTCTAACCTAACCTAACCCTTTCTAACCTAACCCTTTCTAACCTAACCCTTTCTAACCTAACCCTTTCTAACCCTTTCAAGCCCTAACCCAAACGCCCCTCCCTCCCTCCCTCCCTCCCTCGTTTTTCCCTTTGACACGCTTAGAAAGAGTGCACCCTTCCCGGAGGCGCTGCAATACCGGGGCGATGCGCGGAGCGGACGGAGCGAGCCCCTGTTCCGACTCCCTGTTGCAAAAATCCGTTTAATATGTTGTCCTCGCATGGAGGACGTATCAGATATTAAACTGATAAGAACAGATACTACACTTGATCAGAGCCAAAAGGCCGAGAAGCGATGACCGCACTATTGGACGCCCCGCGCGCCCGGGCCCTCCGTGCGCCAGCCGGGCCGCTCGGTCACCTCTCTGCACTCACTCACTCACTCACTCACTCACTCACTCACTCACTCACTCACTCACTCACTCACTCACTCCCCTTTGAAGTCACTCACCTCACCTCCGTTTTTTTTTTTTTTTTTTTTATCTAAAAGGGCGGGAAAACGCCACCGGCCGACAGGCCTCCGCGCGCCAAAACCCTTTTTTTTTTTTTTCTTTTTTACCCTAACCTTTTTTACCCTAACCCTTTCTAACCCTAACCTAACCCTTTCTAACCTAACCCTTTCTAACCTAACCCTTTCTAACCCTAACCCTTTCTAACCTAACCCTTTCTAACCTAACCTAACCCTTTCTAACCTAACCTAACCCTTTCTAACCTAACCCTTTCTAACCTAACCCTTTCTAACCTAACCCTTTCTAACCTAACCCTTTCTAACCCTTTCAAGCCCTAACCCAAACGCCCCTCCCTCCCTCCCTCCCTCCCTCCCTCCCTCCCTCGTTTTTCCCTTTGACACGCTTAGAAAGAGTGCACCCTTCCCGGAGGCGCTGCAATACCGGGGCGATGCGCGGAGCGGACGGAGCGAGCCCCTGTTCCGACTCCCTGTTGCAAAAATCCGTTTAATATGTTGTCCTCGCATGGAGGACGTATCAGATATTAAACTGATAAGAACAGATACTACACTTGATCAGAGCCAAAAGGCCGAGAAGCGATGACCGCACTATTGGACGCCCCGCGCGCCCGGGCCCTCCGTGCGCCAGCCGGGCCGCTCGGTCACCTCTCTGCACTCACTCACTCACTCACTCACTCACTCACTCACTCCCCTTTGAAGTCACTCACCTCACCTCCGTTTTTTTTTTTTTTTTTTTTTTATCTAAAAGGGCGGGAAAACGCCACCGGCCGACAGGCCTCCGCGCGCCAAAACCCTTTTTTTTTTTTTTCTTTTTTACCCTAACCTTTTTTACCCTAACCCTTTCTAACCCTAACCTAACCCTTTCTAACCTAACCCTTTCTAACCTAACCCTTTCTAACCCTAACCCTTTCTAACCTAACCCTTTCTAACCTAACCTAACCCTTTCTAACCTAACCTAACCCTTTCTAACCTAACCCTTTCTAACCTAACCCTTTCTAACCTAACCCTTTCTAACCTAACCCTTTCTAACCCTTTCAAGCCCTAACCCAAACGCCCCTCCCTCCCTCCCTCCCTCCCTCCCTCCCTCGTTTTTCCCTTTGACACGCTTAGAAAGAGTGCACCCTTCCCGGAGGCGCTGCAATACCGGGGCGATGCGCAGAGCGGACGGAGCGAGCCCCTGTTCCGACTCCCTGTTGCAAAAATCCGTTTAATATGTTGTCCTCGCATGGAGGACGTATCAGATATTAAACTGATAAGAACAGATTTTTTTTTTTTTTTTTTTTTTTTTTTTTCTTCAAAAAAAAAGAAAAAGAAGCATTTATCAATTCTAAAAACGTTTCATAAAAGACAATCAAACAAGACAGTCACAATATACAATTCCCCACAAGGGTACAGGACAAAAGCCCCACAAGGGGGCGCACATTTCAATTACCCCCTAGGGGGTTACAAGTGGAAGTCCAAGTTTGACGGGGTCAATCCAGGCTTTCGCCCCGATGGCTCCGTCTCCCTCTCCTCCCGGTCGTCCTCGCCAGTGGTACTCGAGCGACTGGCCCTCGGCTCTCGGTCGCGACGGCCCCTGGGAAGGCTCCATCCCTTTGCCACTGCTCCCAGGCTGCTAGTCGAGCGACTGGCCCTCGGCCCTCGGTCGCGACGGCCCCTGGGAAGGCTCCATCCCTTTGCCACTGCTCCCAGGCTGCCCTTCGGCGAGGATTTCCTGTTCCTCAGTCTTCCGGCCATCAGTCCGTCCAACTGTCAATCCCCTTGGTGGCCTGGCCCACCTCTGGGTTACCAGCAACGCTGGGCGCCAAGACGCCCAACGCTCAGAAGGGTGGGGACAAGTCCCCGCCTGGCGTCGGGGCCGAAGCCCCCAGGCAGGCGACCGCTCCGACCCGCCCCCGTCACCGGATCCCAGTACCGGCGATCCGGTATCGACGGGGGAGGGCCAATGTCTGTCCAATTAAGGACAGACACTCACAAGATCTGAGCCAAAAGGCCGAGAAGCGATGACCGCACTATTGGACGCCCCGCGCGCCCGGGCCCTCCGTGCGCCAGCCGGGCCGCTCGGTCACCTCTCTGCACTCACTCACTCACTCACTCACTCACTCACTCACTCACTCCCCTTTGAAGTCACTCACCTCACCTCCGTTTTTTTTTTTTTTTTTTTTATCTAAAAGGGCGGGAAAACGCCACCGGCCGACAGGCCTCCGCGCGCCAAAACCCTTTTTTTTTTTTTTCTTTTTTACCCTAACCTTTTTTACCCTAACCCTTTCTAACCCTAACCTAACCCTTTCTAACCTAACCCTTTCTAACCTAACCCTTTCTAACCCTAACCCTTTCTAACCTAACCCTTTCTAACCTAACCTAACCCTTTCTAACCTAACCTAACCCTTTCTAACCTAACCCTTTCTAACCTAACCCTTTCTAACCTAACCCTTTCTAACCTAACCCTTTCTAACCCTTTCAAGCCCTAACCCAAACGCCCCTCCCTCCCTCCCTCCCTCCCTCCCTCCCTCGTTTTTCCCTTTGACACGCTTAGAAAGAGTGCACCCTTCCCGGAGGCGCTGCAATACCGGGGCGATGCGCGGAGCGGACGGAGCGAGCCCCTGTTCCGACTCCCTGTTGCAAAAATCCGTTTAATATGTTGTCCTCGCATGGAGGACGTATCAGATATTAAACTGATAAGAACAGATACTACACTTGATCAGAGCCAAAAGGCCGAGAAGCGATGACCGCACTATTGGACGCCCCGCGCGCCCGGGCCCTCCGTGCGCCAGCCGGGCCGCTCGGTCACCTCTCTGCACTCACTCACTCACTCACTCACTCACTCACTCACTCACTCACTCACTCACTCCCCTTTGAAGTCACTCACCTCACCTCCGTTTTTTTTTTTTTTTTTTTTTTTATCTAAAAGGGCGGGAAAACGCCACCGGCCGACAGGCCTCCGCGCGCCAAAACCCTTTTTTTTTTTTTTCTTTTTTACCCTAACCTTTTTTACCCTAACCCTTTCTAACCCTAACCTAACCCTTTCTAACCTAACCCTTTCTAACCTAACCCTTTCTAACCCTAACCCTTTCTAACCTAACCCTTTCTAACCTAACCTAACCCTTTCTAACCTAACCTAACCCTTTCTAACCTAACCCTTTCTAACCTAACCCTTTCTAACCTAACCCTTTCTAACCCTTTCAAGCCCTAACCCAAACGCCCCTCCCTCCCTCCCTCCCTCCCTCCCTCGTTTTTCCCTTTGACACGCTTAGAAAGAGTGCACCCTTCCCGGAGGCGCTGCAATACCGGGGCGATGCGCGGAGCGGACGGAGCGAGCCCCTGTTCCGACTCCCTGTTGCAAAAATCCGTTTAATATGTTGTCCTCGCATGGAGGACGTATCAGATATTAAACTGATAAGAACAGATTTTTTTTTCTTTCGAAAAATTTATTGGTTCTCACCGTTGACAATTCATGACAGTTACTTTTCTTTACATGTCTTTTCTTGTGTTTTTAAAAGGTACATAATTTACAAGGCATAGGGGGCGTAAAAACACTGGTGTAATACTTTAAAAGCACTGAATCGAGTTCGAGTTTAAAAAGTGCCGGCTAAAATCAGGGGGGTCATATAAGTACAGCAGTGTTTAAAAGGCCATAAAAGGATGTACACTTAAATTAAGACATTTTTAAAGCAATGTATTACAATGTGTCATTAAGATGTGATGTGTGTATATATTGACTATGTGTGCTTGAACATGTGCGTCTGTGTGAGTGTGTGCATGTGGGTGCGTTTAAAAGTTCTGTTCTTCAGTTGTGCAGGACCGGGGTGAGTCTGTCTGGCTCGCCTCTACCTGCCCCGCTGAACAAGCCCCGAGTCCCCCCCCTCCGGGGCCCAGCGGAGATCCTCGACCTAGGCAGCCATTCCGGCGCAGCCAGGCCGCTGCCGCCCGGACCACTTCACGTGGGTGGGGGCCCCTTCCGTATGGCGCGTGGGATGTACCACCCGAGGGTCCCTGCAGCCAGTTCCGCCGCTGCCTGGGTGGACATCTCCACGCGCTTCCCCGCCAGCAGGTTTCTGGAGGTCCAAAGGGCTTCTTTGAAGCATGTCAGGGTGAGCCAGAGTTGGCGGAATTGTCCAGATGTCATGGTTCTCTGGCTCACCCCGTAGAGCACCAGCTGTGCGTTTAGGACCTCCCCTGCCGGCAGGCACGGGTTCACCAGGGGCCCCGCTAGGATCCACAGGTCCCGGGCGGCACTGCACTCCCAGAGCAGGTGCCTCACGGTCTCCTCTCCGCCACAAGTCGGCCGCGGGCACCTGGATGTTGTCGCCAGTCTCCGGGAGTGCATGACGGCTCTGACCGGGAGGATCTCATGGGCCACCATCCAGGAGAGGTCTCGGTGCTTGTTCAGCAGAGCAGGGTGGCTTACGTTCCGCCAGACTGTGGCCGACTCACCCAGGGCGAGTCGGCGCACTCGGCTCACTTCCTCCCGTTCCTGCACAAGAGAGAGAACAGAGCGGTGTTTGGTTAAAACGGTGAGTGGTTCCTTCTCTAAAATGTGTGTCTTTAAAAAAGTCTTAATAAAAAGGTAAGCCGGGGGGAGATTAAAGGACACCGGCGTCCTCAGGTCTTTCGGGATCCACTGCAGGTGCCTGAGGTAGGACCCCATCCAGAATCTGGCCAGGGCCGCGGTCTTGTGGTTCCCGGATGGGGTCGTCGCCAGCGCCAGGTGGAGTGCGGTGTACCGGCTACCTAAAAACACTTTAAAATCCGGGAGTCCCTTCCCTCCGTTTCGTGGGGCTTTTTTGACCACTTCCCGTTTCAGGCGCTCCCACTTGGACCCCCAGATGAAGTAAAACACCATCCTGTCAAGGGATAAAAGAAAGGGTCTTGGGGGGGTGAAAGTGGAACAGATCAGTAAAAACAAGGGTAAAATCACTGCTTTGATGATTAAAACCTTGCCTTCAATCGTCAGTCGTCTGAGTCCCCAGAACGTCAGTCTCTGTCGGGTCTTTGTCAGTGCGCCCTCCCAGTTTCCGCTCCCTCCCCCCTCCCGGTCAAACTGTACCCCTAGGATGCGGAGGTCGGTCTGGGTCGTCGTCATGGGAAGCCTAGTCATGTCTGTCCCCCCCCACGGTCCGAAAAGTCTCCCCTCAGTCTTGTCCCTGTTAAGTTTGGCGCCCGAAGCGAGGCCAAACCAGTCTGTCCGGTCCAGGGTCCTGTCTACGGATAAAAGGTCAGTGCACAAAATATTAATGTCGTCCATGTATAAAATGCACTTGGCAGTCAGTCCCCCAGTCCCCGGGATCCCCAACCCACAAATGAGTTGGTCCCTTCTCAAGATCTGCGCCAGCGGCTCTATACAGCAGACGTAGAGTAAGGGGGATAAGGGACACCCCTGACGGACGCCGCAGTTCACTTTCACTGCTTTGGATAAGAACCCGTTAACAAGGATTTTGCTGGTAATGTCCCCGTACAGCAGTCCCACCCAAGCTAGGAATCTCCCCGGAAAACCCACTTTTTGCAGTACCTTAAAAAGGTACTGGTGCGAGACCCGATCAAAGGCTTTCTCAAAATCTAAATTTAGGACTACTAGCCGAATGTTTCTGTCTCTCGCAAAACAGATGGCGTCTCTGATCAGTACCAGGCTGTCCGTGATCCTCCTTCCCGGGATGGCGCAGGCTTGATCCGGGTGGATCAAGTCCCCTAAAACACAAGACATACGAGAGGTTAAAATCTTGCTAAAAAGTTTACAGTCGACATTTAAAAGAGTGATAGGTCGCCAGTTCTTAAGGTCCGTTTTGTCATTTTTCTTAAATAAAAGGGATACAATGCCCATTCTAAAACTGTCAGGTAGCTGGTCGAGTCGTTCAAAGTCCTTAAAAACAGTCAACAGGTCGTGTCTTAAAATATCCCAAAAAGTTAGATAAAATTCCAGGGGGAGCCCATCCTCACCTGGGGATTTCCCCTTTTTAAAACACGTGATATTCTTGTCTATTTCTAAAAGGGTAAAGTCCTGGGATAAAAGCACGGTATCCACAACTGTTTTGTCTAAGAAGCTTAAAACCTCGTCCATGACGTGATTAAAAACTTCCTTTTCTCCAAACAACTCGTCATAAAAATCCTCCACCACCTTTGTAATCTGTTTTGTGTCAGTTTTTAAACTCCCATCTTTATCTTTAATGCTTGTTAAAACGTTGCTCCTGCTGATTATTTTCTTAAAAAAGTACCTGGTACACTTCTCTCCTTCCTCCAGGTCTCTCTCTTTACTTCTTAAAATCACTCCTTTACTTACCTCCTCCGCCATTAAAACCATTTCTTTTTTCACCTCTCTTATTTCGTCATTAAAATCCAACCCTTTCTGTGTAAGTTTAAAATACCTCTCTAGCCTTCTCTGCAGTCCCACCGTGCGTCTCTCTGCTTTCCTTCTTTTTTCCCTCCCTTTTTGTTTAAAAAAAGTCTGTGTCCTGTGTTTAACCATCTCCCACCACTGTGCTCGTGTTTCAAACATGTCCTGAAGGGTCTGCCAGTCCCTGAACCGCTCCCTGTACAACCTTGTTATTCCCTCGTCCTCCAACAGGGAGCAGTTCAGTTTCCACAGACCCCTCCCTACCGTCACACCTGAGGTTAGTGAAAGGGTGCACGTGAGCATACAGTGGTCCGAAAAGAATACCGGGGTTAATCTAGCATCAGTTGGGGGGGCGTCCCGAGTCAGTACGTAGTCAATGCGAGAGGCTCTGGTACCATCGCCACTGGACCAGGTGAAGCCCTCCTCTCTGGGATGCAAGGATCTAAAACAGTCAACTAGTTTAAAATCCCTACAAAGTCCATGTAATAAAACCGACGATTTGTCTACTTTAAAAAATTCCCCAGCTCCTTTCCTGTCTCTCCTTGATAAAACACAGTTAAAATCCCCTCCTACCACTAGGGGATCCCTCCCTAGCAGGTGGGACTGCAGGTCTTCTAAAAGGTCACACCTCTCGTTTTTGCTGCTAAAACCATACACATTGATTACCTTAAAATCCTTCCCTAAAAAAGTCAAATTTAGTAAAAGCACCCGTCCATTTCTAAAAGCAGTGCACCCCTTCACCAAGACATGTGGATTGTTTATTAAAACCGCCACACCGTCATTTTTGTTTTCATTGGAGCCGCTCCAGTAGGAGGGCCCGTGGCTCCACATCTGTTCCCACTTAAAATAGGAGTTTTTAAAAGGCAGTCCACATTCCTGTAATAAAATCACATCGCTTTTCACAGTACTTAAAAATGTTAAAACGGACTGCGCCCTAAAAGTGGTCGTTATACATCTTACATTTATGGTGCTAAAAGTGAGCGCCATTAAAAGGGTAAAAGGGGTTAAAAGGACGTGCATAAGACTAAAATCGTAGGGGGGGGATCTTAAGGAAATAAGACAATAAAACAGGTACTAAAATCATAAAACTATACTTACCTCTTCGCTCTTCAGCTCTTTCTTCTTTCTGGGGGGGCGTTTGGGGAGGCCTAAGCTCTCCTTGGGGGTGGATGCCGTGAGGTTCACTGTTAAAAAGGCCACTTGATTAGGAGAGCTGGAAGGAAATACCCTAGGAGAGGAATCTGACTCTCCAGAGCTCACTTCCGGCCTCCCCTTTTTACTGGCTGGATCGATGTCAGCGGACAGATCTCTATCTCTTTTGCCTAGTAAAAGCTGCCCACACTGCATAGAGTCTTCGCTGGCCGCCGAGTCACTGGTCCTGGGAGAGGAGCTGGAGCTTCCTGTCTCCTCCGAGCTCCCAGTCTCCTCTCCCCCACTCTTTTCACCTTCCATCTCTCTCTCCTCTCCGTGCTCGGCGGCCACCTGTTTAAAAGGGATAAAAACAGGGTCCGCCACCACTTCCTCCACCTCTTCCACTTGCTCCGCCTCCTTTTCTTTCTCTCCCTCCGCCCTCTTTTCCTCGGGTCTCTCCTTTGCCACCTCAGGTTCTACGGGCGCCCTGCCCGCCCGGACCTTGTTGGCGAAGGACTGAGGACAGTCTCTGAACAGGTGGGAGAGCTCGCCACACAAGTTGCAAGCCCTCCCATTTGGGCACTCCGCGAAGACGTGCCCAATCTCCCGACACTTGCCGCACACCACCTCCTGGCACGCCTCCGCGAGGTGCCCATGCTTCATGCACTTTCTGCATAACTTTGGCTGTCCCATGTAGTGCACAAAGCCCCTGTTCTCCCCCAACACGATGATTGAGGGTAACTGCCTCAGTCCTTCAAAACCTGTCGGATCTGGAACCTGCTGGATGGGCACTCGCCAAGCTCCATTCCATATGCCATCCAGATCCTTCACTCTAACTGGAACCCCTTTAACTGTACAGTACCTTTTCAACCAGACACAGATATCCTCGGGGTTCACAGTCTCATTAAACATCCTGACAATCACCACTTTCAAGGTGTTGTCAGTCAGTTTTTCCACGCAAAACGTTTGGGTCACTTGATCTTTGCTTACTTCGAAGCGTGTCCAGAATTCCTTCAACCCCCCAGCCGTACTGAAACTGACATCGAAGCCCTGCCCAGCAGGCAAGGCCACGATGCAGTTCAGATCGGCCGGGGTGAACCTGAGCAGCTTCTGCAGCAACTTCCTGGAGAAGTCCAACCTGGACATCTCCACTTTAGTGCCTCCCACCACCTTGAACAAAAAACGGACACTGTTGTGCCTCCTCATGCCGGCACGAGCGGCCGACATTTTGGAGGCACGAACAACACTCAACAAGGGTCAATACACTTAGGGGGAGGGGGGGTGACACAGCAAGGGTAACAAAGGCGGGGGGGAGGGGGGGGGCACACCAACACAGAAGGGTAGGGGAAGACAAAAACACTGGTCAGGGGGGGGGGGGGGGGGGGGGGAGGGGGGGGGGGGCAGGGGGGGGGATGACTTACAAAACAAAGTGGGGGGTTACACACAGCAACTGGACAATACAAAAACTACCACCAAAACACCCAAATAAAATTTGCAAAGTAAATGGATTAAGGGACCGGCCGGGGAAAATTAAACCAAAACACTTAACAAGGACTGAGGACAAAATGAAACAAAATAACAATTACAAAATGATAATAAAAACAGCCACAAGATGGAGACAACACTCACACTGACAAGACCCGGAAAAACACTGACACCAACTAGACAGGGCTCACCTGCCACCAATCTGGGATTGGTGGCTAGGCTAACCAACAACACTAAGACTCACACAAGACTTGAACAAATAAACACTTAAGACAACACTCTATAGGCCCAAACAGGGGGGGGGACAAGAAAACACACAGACAACACTTAACTGAACAAAAAACTAACAAAGAAACTAACAAAAAACGGCCACAAGAGGGAGACACACACTCAACGGAAAAACACTGGCAACACTTGACAAGACACACCTGCCACCAATCAGGGATTGGTGGCTAGGCTACAAACAAAACACTAAAACTCACCAAGGACTTGAACAAATAACACTTAAGACAACACTCTATAGGCCCAAACAGGGGGGGGACAAGAAAAACACAGACAACACTTAACTGAACAAAAACTAAACAAAAACTAACAAAAAACGGCCACAAGGTGGAGACTTACACTCAACGGAAAAATACTGACAACACTTAACTAGACACACCTGCCACCAATCTAGCAATTGGTGGCTAGGCTACACCAAACACTACTAAAACACAAGACTTTGAACAACCAAACAAGCACTTAAAACAAACACTATATAGGCCCCCAGGAAAGGGGGGGGGGGGGGGACAGACAAGGAAGCAGCTAACAAAGCTACAAGACAAAAAAGGGGAGCTAAACAGAAAAAACAGGCTAAAACACAGGACAAACACAGTACAAGCACAAGACAAGGCCCACAGAGGGACCGGAAAAGTACTGGCCTTGGAGGCACTCACCTGGCCCAGCACTGGGCTGGGCCAGTGGAAGAACGGAAAATTCCGGTGAGTGACTCCTCCTCCAGCACCGGCTCCGGTAACCGACTGTGGACCTGTGAACAAAACAGAGACAGAAATCTGGGTCAGTGAAAATGCAAATAAGACAAAAACACACTCAAATGATAGGACACCAACTGAAAGGGGTAACGCCCACCGACCGGTCGATCACTCCTCAGAGCCAATTGGATCACTGGTATGAGCCAAAAGGCCGAGAAGCGATGACCGCACTATTGGACGCCCCGCGCGCCCGGGCCCTCCGTGCGCCAGCCGGGCCGCTCGGTCACCTCTCTGCACTCACTCACTCACTCACTCACTCACTCACTCACTCACTCACTCACTCACTCACTCCCCTTTGAAGTCACTCACCTCACCTCCGTTTTTTTTTTTTTTTTTTTTTTATCTAAAAGGGCGGGAAAACGCCACCGGCCGACAGGCCTCCGCGCGCCAAAACCCTTTTTTTTTTTTTTCTTTTTTACCCTAACCTTTTTTACCCTAACCCTTTCTAACCCTAACCTAACCCTTTCTAACCTAACCCTTTCTAACCTAACCCTTTCTAACCCTAACCCTTTCTAACCTAACCCTTTCTAACCTAACCTAACCCTTTCTAACCTAACCTAACCCTTTCTAACCTAACCCTTTCTAACCTAACCCTTTCTAACCTAACCCTTTCTAACCTAACCCTTTCTAACCCTTTCAAGCCCTAACCCAAACGCCCCTCCCTCCCTCCCTCCCTCCCTCCCTCCCTCCCTCCCTCGTTTTTCCCTTTGACACGCTTAGAAAGAGTGCACCCTTCCCGGAGGCGCTGCAATACCGGGGCGATGCGCGGAGCGGACGGAGCGAGCCCCTGTTCCGACTCCCTGTTGCAAAAATCCGTTTAATATGTTGTCCTCGCATGGAGGACGTATCAGATATTAAACTGATAAGAACAGATACTACACTTGATCAGAGCCAAAAGGCCGAGAAGCGATGACCGCACTATTGGACGCCCCGCGCGCCCGGGCCCTCCGTGCGCCAGCCGGGCCGCTCGGTCACCTCTCTGCACTCACTCACTCACTCACTCACTCACTCACTCACTCACTCCCCTTTGAAGTCACTCACCTCACCTCCGTTTTTTTTTTTTTTTTTTTTTTTATCTAAAAGGGCGGGAAAACGCCACCGGCCGACAGGCCTCCGCGCGCCAAAACCCTTTTTTTTTTTTTTCTTTTTTACCCTAACCTTTTTTACCCTAACCCTTTCTAACCCTAACCTAACCCTTTCTAACCTAACCCTTTCTAACCTAACCCTTTCTAACCCTAACCCTTTCTAACCTAACCCTTTCTAACCTAACCTAACCCTTTCTAACCTAACCTAACCCTTTCTAACCTAACCCTTTCTAACCTAACCCTTTCTAACCTAACCCTTTCTAACCTAACCCTTTCTAACCTAACCCTTTCTAACCCTTTCAAGCCCTAACCCAAACGCCCCTCCCTCCCTCCCTCCCTCCCTCCCTCCCTCGTTTTTCCCTTTGACACGCTTAGAAAGAGTGCACCCTTCCCGGAGGCGCTGCAATACCGGGGCGATGCGCAGAGCGGACGGAGCGAGCCCCTGTTCCGACTCCCTGTTGCAAAAATCCGTTTAATATGTTGTCCTCGCATGGAGGACGTATCAGATATTAAACTGATAAGAACAGATACTACACTTGATCAGAGCCAAAAGGCCGAGAAGCGATGACCGCACTATTGGACGCCCCGCGCGCCCGGGCCCTCCGTGCGCCAGCCGGGCCGCTCGGTCACCTCTCTGCACTCACTCACTCACTCACTCACTCACTCACTCACTCACTCACTCACTCCCCTTTGAAGTCACTCACCTCACCTCCGTTTTTTTTTTTTTTTTTTTTATCTAAAAGGGCGGGAAAACGCCACCGGCCGACAGGCCTCCGCGCGCCAAAACCCTTTTTTTTTTTTTTCTTTTTTACCCTAACCTTTTTTACCCTAACCCTTTCTAACCCTAACCTAACCCTTTCTAACCTAACCCTTTCTAACCTAACCCTTTCTAACCCTAACCCTTTCTAACCTAACCCTTTCTAACCTAACCTAACCCTTTCTAACCTAACCTAACCCTTTCTAACCTAACCCTTTCTAACCTAACCCTTTCTAACCTAACCCTTTCTAACCTAACCCTTTCTAACCCTTTCAAGCCCTAACCCAAACGCCCCTCCCTCCCTCCCTCCCTCCCTCCCTCGTTTTTCCCTTTGACACGCTTAGAAAGAGTGCACCCTTCCCGGAGGCGCTGCAATACCGGGGCGATGCGCGGAGCGGACGGAGCGAGCCCCTGTTCCGACTCCCTGTTGCAAAAATCCGTTTAATATGTTGTCCTCGCATGGAGGACGTATCAGATATTAAACTGATAAGAACAGATACTACACTTGATCAGAGCCAAAAGGCCGAGAAGCGATGACCGCACTATTGGACGCCCCGCGCGCCCGGGCCCTCCGTGCGCCAGCCGGGCCGCTCGGTCACCTCTCTGCACTCACTCACTCACTCACTCACTCACTCACTCACTCACTCACTCCCCTTTGAAGTCACTCACCTCACCTCCGTTTTTTTTTTTTTTTTTTTTTTATCTAAAAGGGCGGGAAAACGCCACCGGCCGACAGGCCTCCGCGCGCCAAAACCCTTTTTTTTTTTTTTCTTTTTTACCCTAACCTTTTTTACCCTAACCCTTTCTAACCCTAACCTAACCCTTTCTAACCTAACCCTTTCTAACCTAACCCTTTCTAACCCTAACCCTTTCTAACCTAACCCTTTCTAACCTAACCTAACCCTTTCTAACCTAACCTAACCCTTTCTAACCTAACCCTTTCTAACCTAACCCTTTCTAACCTAACCCTTTCTAACCCTTTCAAGCCCTAACCCAAACGCCCCTCCCTCCCTCCCTCCCTCCCTCCCTCGTTTTTCCCTTTGACACGCTTAGAAAGAGTGCACCCTTCCCGGAGGCGCTGCAATACCGGGGCGATGCGCGGAGCGGACGGAGCGAGCCCCTGTTCCGACTCCCTGTTGCAAAAATCCGTTTAATATGTTGTCCTCGCATGGAGGACGTATCAGATATTAAACTGATAAGAACAGATACTACACTTGATCAGAGCCAAAAGGCCGAGAAGCGATGACCGCACTATTGGACGCCCCGCGCGCCCGGGCCCTCCGTGCGCCAGCCGGGCCGCTCGGTCACCTCTCTGCACTCACTCACTCACTCACTCACTCACTCACTCACTCACTCACTCACTCACTCCCCTTTGAAGTCACTCACCTCACCTCCGTTTTTTTTTTTTTTTTTTTTATCTAAAAGGGCGGGAAAACGCCACCGGCCGACAGGCCTCCGCGCGCCAAAACCCTTTTTTTTTTTTTTCTTTTTTACCCTAACCTTTTTTACCCTAACCCTTTCTAACCCTAACCTAACCCTTTCTAACCTAACCCTTTCTAACCTAACCCTTTCTAACCCTAACCCTTTCTAACCTAACCCTTTCTAACCTAACCTAACCCTTTCTAACCTAACCTAACCCTTTCTAACCTAACCCTTTCTAACCTAACCCTTTCTAACCTAACCCTTTCTAACCTAACCCTTTCTAACCTAACCCTTTCTAACCCTTTCAAGCCCTAACCCAAACGCCCCTCCCTCCCTCCCTCCCTCCCTCCCTCGTTTTTCCCTTTGACACGCTTAGAAAGAGTGCACCCTTCCCGGAGGCGCTGCAATACCGGGGCGATGCGCAGAGCGGACGGAGCGAGCCCCTGTTCCGACTCCCTGTTGCAAAAATCCGTTTAATATGTTGTCCTCGCATGGAGGACGTATCAGATATTAAACTGATAAGAACAGATACTACACTTGATCAGAGCCAAAAGGCCGAGAAGCGATGACCGCACTATTGGACGCCCCGCGCGCCCGGGCCCTCCGTGCGCCAGCCGGGCCGCTCGGTCACCTCTCTGCACTCACTCACTCACTCACTCACTCACTCACTCACTCCCCTTTGAAGTCACTCACCTCACCTCCGTTTTTTTTTTTTTTTTTTTTTTTTTTTTTTTTTTTTTTTTTTTTATCTAAAAGGGCGGGAAAACGCCACCGGCCGACAGGCCTCCGCGCGCCAAAACCCTTTTTTTTTTTTTTCTTTTTTACCCTAACCTTTTTTACCCTAACCCTTTCTAACCCTAACCTAACCCTTTCTAACCCTAACCTAACCCTTTCTAACCTAACCCTTTCTAACCTAACCCTTTCTAACCTAACCCTTTCTAACCTAACCTAACCCTTTCTAACCTAACCTAACCCTTTCTAACCTAACCCTTTCTAACCTAACCCTTTCTAACCTAACCCTTTCTAACCTAACCCTTTCTAACCCTTTCAAGCCCTAACCCAAACGCCCCTCCCTCCCTCCCTCCCTCCCTCCCTCGTTTTTCCCTTTGACACGCTTAGAAAGAGTGCACCCTTCCCGGAGGCGCTGCAATACCGGGGCGATGCGCGGAGCGGACGGAGCGAGCCCCTGTTCCGACTCCCTGTTGCAAAAATCCGTTTAATATGTTGTCCTCGCATGGAGGACGTATCAGATATTAAACTGATAAGAACAGATACTACACTTGATCAGAGCCAAAAGGCCGAGAAGCGATGACCGCACTATTGGACGCCCCGCGCGCCCGGGCCCTCCGTGCGCCAGCCGGGCCGCTCGGTCACCTCTCTGCACTCACTCACTCACTCACTCACTCACTCACTCACTCACTCACTCACTCACTCACTCCCCTTTGAAGTCACTCACCTCACCTCCGTTTTTTTTTTTTTTTTTTTTATCTAAAAGGGCGGGAAAACGCCACCGGCCGACAGGCCTCCGCGCGCCAAAACCCTTTTTTTTTTTTTTCTTTTTTACCCTAACCTTTTTTACCCTAACCCTTTCTAACCCTAACCTAACCCTTTCTAACCTAACCCTTTCTAACCTAACCCTTTCTAACCCTAACCCTTTCTAACCTAACCCTTTCTAACCTAACCTAACCCTTTCTAACCTAACCTAACCCTTTCTAACCTAACCCTTTCTAACCTAACCCTTTCTAACCTAACCCTTTCTAACCTAACCCTTTCTAACCCTTTCAAGCCCTAACCCAAACGCCCCTCCCTCCCTCCCTCCCTCCCTCCCTCGTTTTTCCCTTTGACACGCTTAGAAAGAGTGCACCCTTCCCGGAGGCGCTGCAATACCGGGGCGATGCGCGGAGCGGACGGAGCGAGCCCCTGTTCCGACTCCCTGTTGCAAAAATCCGTTTAATATGTTGTCCTCGCATGGAGGACGTATCAGATATTAAACTGATAAGAACAGATACTACACTTGATCAGAGCCAAAAGGCCGAGAAGCGATGACCGCACTATTGGACGCCCCGCGCGCCCGGGCCCTCCGTGCGCCAGCCGGGCCGCTCGGTCACCTCTCTGCACTCACTCACTCACTCACTCACTCACTCACTCACTCACTCACTCCCCTTTGAAGTCACTCACCTCACCTCCGTTTTTTTTTTTTTTTTTTTTTTTATCTAAAAGGGCGGGAAAACGCCACCGGCCGACAGGCCTCCGCGCGCCAAAACCCTTTTTTTTTTTTTTCTTTTTTACCCTAACCTTTTTTACCCTAACCCTTTCTAACCCTAACCTAACCCTTTCTAACCTAACCCTTTCTAACCTAACCCTTTCTAACCCTAACCCTTTCTAACCTAACCCTTTCTAACCTAACCTAACCCTTTCTAACCTAACCTAACCCTTTCTAACCTAACCCTTTCTAACCTAACCCTTTCTAACCTAACCCTTTCTAACCCTTTCAAGCCCTAACCCAAACGCCCCTCCCTCCCTCCCTCCCTCCCTCCCTCGTTTTTCCCTTTGACACGCTTAGAAAGAGTGCACCCTTCCCGGAGGCGCTGCAATACCGGGGCGATGCGCGGAGCGGACGGAGCGAGCCCCTGTTCCGACTCCCTGTTGCAAAAATCCGTTTAATATGTTGTCCTCGCATGGAGGACGTATCAGATATTAAACTGATAAGAACAGATACTACACTTGATCAGAGCCAAAAGGCCGAGAAGCGATGACCGCACTATTGGACGCCCCGCGCGCCCGGGCCCTCCGTGCGCCAGCCGGGCCGCTCGGTCACCTCTCTGCACTCACTCACTCACTCACTCACTCACTCACTCACTCACTCACTCACTCACTCCCCTTTGAAGTCACTCACCTCACCTCCGTTTTTTTTTTTTTTTTTTTTTTTTATCTAAAAGGGCGGGGAAAACGCCACCGGCCGACAGGCCTCCGCGCGCCAAAACCCTTTTTTTTTTTTTTCTTTTTTACCCTAACCTTTTTTACCCTAACCCTTTCTAACCCTAACCTAACCCTTTCTAACCTAACCCTTTCTAACCTAACCCTTTCTAACCCTAACCCTTTCTAACCTAACCCTTTCTAACCTAACCTAACCCTTTCTAACCTAACCTAACCCTTTCTAACCTAACCCTTTCTAACCTAACCCTTTCTAACCTAACCCTTTCTAACCTAACCCTTTCTAACCCTTTCAAGCCCTAACCCAAACGCCCCTCCCTCCCTCCCTCCCTCCCTCCCTCCGTCCCTCGTTTTCCCCTTTGACACGCTTAGAAAGAGTGCACCCTTCCCGGAGGCGCTGCAATACCGGGGCGATGCGCGGAGCGGACGGAGCGAGCCCCTGTTCCGACTCCCTGTTGCAAAAATCCGTTTAATATGTTGTCCTCGCATGGAGGACGTATCAGATATTAAACTGATAAGAACAGATACTACACTTGATCAGAGCCAAAAGGCCGAGAAGCGATGACCGCACTATTGGACGCCCCGCGCGCCCGGGCCCTCCGTGCGCCAGCCGGGCCGCTCGGTCACCTCTCTGCACTCACTCACTCACTCACTCACTCACTCACTCACTCACTCACTCCCCTTTGAAGTCACTCACCTCACCTCCGTTTTTTTTTTTTTTTTTTTTATCTAAAAGGGCGGGAAAACGCCACCGGCCGACAGGCCTCCGCGCGCCAAAACCCTTTTTTTTTTTTTTCTTTTTTACCCTAACCTTTTTTACCCTAACCCTTTCTAACCCTAACCTAACCCTTTCTAACCCTAACCTAACCCTTTCTAACCTAACCCTTTCTAACCTAACCCTTTCTAACCTAACCCTTTCTAACCTAACCCTTTCTAACCTAACCTAACCCTTTCTAACCTAACCCTTTCTAACCTAACCCTTTCTAACCTAACCCTTTCTAACCTAACCCTTTCTAACCTAACCCTTTCTAACCCTTTCAAGCCCTAACCCAAACGCCCCTCCCTCCCTCCCTCCCTCCCTCCCTCGTTTTTCCCTTTGACACGCTTAGAAAGAGTGCACCCTTCCCGGAGGCGCTGCAATACCGGGGCGATGCGCGGAGCGGACGGAGCGAGCCCCTGTTCCGACTCCCTGTTGCAAAAATCCGTTTAATATGTTGTCCTCGCATGGAGGACGTATCAGATATTAAACTGATAAGAACAGATTTTTTTTTTTTTTTTTTTTTTTTCCTCAAAAAAAAAGAAAAAAGAAGCATTAATCAATTCTAAAACATTTCTTAAAAGACATTTCTTAAAAAGACACATCCAACAAGACAAGTTGCGACATTACAGGATCCCCACAAGGGGGTACAGGACAAAATACATTTCAATTACCCCCCTAGGGGGGTTACAAGCGGGAGTCCAAGTGTGGCGGGGGTGCAGGGCTTTCGCCGTCCCCGTCGCGCTCTCCTCCTAGTCGCCCTCGCCGGTGGAGTCAAGCGACTTGCGTCGCGACGGCCCCTGGGAAGGCACCATCCCTTCGCCACTACTCCCAGGATGCCCGGCTCCTGGGAAGGCACCATCCCTTCGCCACTGCTCCCAGGATGCCCTTTGGCGAGGGTTTTCGATCCCCGAGAGGATCCCAATTCCTCGGGTCGTCCGGCACTCTGTCCGTCCGACCGTCTAGCCCTCCGACGGCCTGGCCCGTCTCTGGGTTGCCAGCAACGTTGGGAGCCGAAGCTCCCAACGCTCTGAAAATGGGGACAAGTCCCCGCCTGGCGTTGGAGCCGAAGCCCCCAGGCAGGCGATCGCTCCGACCCGCCCCCGTCACCGGATCCCTATCAGGCGATCCGGTATCGACAGGGGTGGGTCAATACCTGTCCAATCAAGGACAGGTACTCACTAGATCTGAGCCAAAAGGCCGAGAAGCGATGACCGCACTATTGGACGCCCCGCGCGCCCGGGCCCTCCGTGCGCCAGCCGGGCCGCTCGGTCACCTCTCTACACGGCATGTAACTTCTGGCTAAAGGGTTTTCTTGATGTTTTCACTGCTCTAACGTGTTTATGTGGGTGTAACTACATGTAATAGCTGTTTTGTGAAGATGTTTAGCCATCAGATCCCGTTTCTGAGACTTTGTTTTTTTTATTGCCTTAAAGTGCTTTTCAGCTCCTGAATAGCGTTTTCCATGCATTTACAATGTATGGCATGTAACTTCTGGCTGAAAGGTTTTCTTGATGTTTTCACAGCTTTAACGTTTTTATGTGGGTGTAACTACATGGAAAATGTGTTTTGTGAAGGTGTTTAGCCATCAGATCCGGTTTTTGAGACTTTGGTTTTTTTATTGCCTTAAAGTGCTTTTCAGCTCCTGAATAGCGTTTTCCATAAATTTACAATGTTTGGCATGTAACTTCTGGCTAAAGGGTTTTCTTGATGTTTTCACTGCTCTAACGTGTTCATGTGGGTGTAACTACATGTAATAGCTGTTTTGTGAAGATGTTTAGCCATCAGATCCCGTTTCTGAGACTTTGTTTTTTTTATTGCCTTAAAGTGCTTTTCAGCTCCTGAATAGCGTTTTCCATGCATTTACAATGTATGGCATGTAACTTCTGGCTGAAAGGTTTTCTTGATGTTTTCACAGCTTTAACGTTTTTATGTGGGTGTAACTACATGGAAAATGTGTTTTGTGAAGGTGTTTAGCCATCAGATCCGGTTTTTGAGACTTTGGTTTTTTTATTGCCTTAAAGTGCTTTTCAGCTCCTGAAAAGCGTTTTCCATAAATTTACAATGTTTGGCATGTAACTTCTGGCTAAAGGGTTTTCTTGATGTTTTCACTGCTCTAACGTGTTCATGTGGGTGTAACTACATGTAATAGCTGTTTTGTGAAGATGTTTAGCCATCAGATCCCGTTTCTGAGACTTTGTTTTTTTTATTGCCTTAAAGTGCTTTTCAGCTCCTGAATAGCGTTTTCCATGCATTTACAATGTATGGCATGTAACTTCTGGCTGAAAGGTTTTCTTGATGTTTTCACAGCTTTAACGTTTTTATGTGGGTGTAACTACATGGAAAATGTGTTTTGTGAAGGTGTTTAGCCATCAGATCCGGTTTTTGAGACTTTGGTTTTTTTATTGCCTTAAAGTGCTTTTCAGCTCCTGAATAGCGTTTTCCATGCATTTACAATGTATGGCATGTAACTTCTGGCTGAAAGGTTTTCTTGATGTTTTCACAGCTTTAACGTTTTTATGTGGGTGTAACTTCATGGAAAATGTGTTTTGTGAAGGTGTTTAGCCATCAGATCCGGTTTTTGAGACTTTGGTTTTTTTATTGCCTTAAAGTGCTTTTCAGCTCCTGAATAGCGTTTTCCATAAATTTACAATGTTTGGCATGTAACTTCTGGCTAAAGGGTTTTCTTGATGTTTTCACTGCTCTAACGTGTTCATGTGGGTGTAACTACATGTAATAGCTGTTTTGTGAAGATGTTTAGCCATCAGATCCCGTTTCTGAGACTTTGTTTTTTTTATTGCCTTAAAGTGCTTTTCAGCTCCTGAATAGCGTTTTCCATGCATTTACAATGTATGGCATATAACTTCTGGCTGAAGGGTTTTCTTGATGTTTTCACTGCTTTAACGTGTTTTTTAAGTCAGTGTAACTACATGGAAAAGGTGTTTTGTGAAGATGTTTAGCCATCAGATCCGGTTTTTGAGACTTTGGTTTTTTTATTGCCTTAAAGTGCTTTTCAGCTCCTGAATAGCGTTTTCCATGCATTTACAATGTATGGCATGTAACTTTTGGCTGAAAGGTTTTCTTGATGTTTTCACTGCTTTAACGTGTTTATGTGGGTGTAACTACATGGAAAATGTGTTTTGTGAAGATGTTTAGCCATCAGATCCGGTTTTTGAGACTTTCGTGTTTTTATTACCTTAAAGTGCTTTTCAGCTCCTGAATAGCGTTTTCCATGCATTTACAATGTATGGCATGTAACTTCTGGCTGAAAGGTTTTCTTGATGTTTTCACTGCTTTAACGTGTTTATGTGGGTGTAACTACATGGAAAATGTGTTTTGTGAAGATGTTTAGCCATCAGATCCCGTTTTTGAGACTTTGTTTTTTTTATTGCTTTAAAGTGCTTTTCAGCTCCTGAATAGCGTTTTCCATGCATTTACAATGTATGGCCTGTAACTACTGGCTGAAGGGTTTTCTTGATGTTTTCACTGCTCTAACGTGTTTGTGGGTGTAACTACATGTAAAAGGTGTTTTGTGAAGATGTTTAGCCATCAGATCCGGTTTTTGAGACTTTGGTTTTTTTATTGCCTTAAATTGCTTTTCAGCTCCTGAATAGCGTTTTCCATAAATTTACAATGTTTGGCATGTAACTTCTGGCTAAAGGGTTTTCTTGATGTTTTCACTGCTCTAACGTGTTTATGTGGGTGTAACTACATGGAAAAGGTGTTTTGTAAAGATGTTTAGCCATCAGATCCCGTTTTTGAGAATTTGTTTTTTTTATTGCCTTAAAGTGCTTTTCAGCTCCTGAATAGCGTTTTCCATGCATTTACAATGTTTGGCATGTCACTTCTGGCTGAAGGGTTTTCTTGATGTTTTCACTGCTCTAACGTGTTTATGTGGGTGTAACTACATGTAATAGGTGTTTTGTGAAGATGTTTAGCCATCAGATCCGGTTTTTGAGACTTTGGTGTTTTTATTACCTTAAAGTGCTTTTCAGCTCCTGAATAGCGTTTTCCATGCATTTACAATGTATGGCCTGTAACTTCTGGCTGAAGGGTTTTCTTGATGTTTTCACTGCTCTAACGTGTTTATGTGGGTGTAACTACATGGAAAATGTGTTTTGTGAAGATGTTTAGCCATCAGATCCGATTTTTGAGACTTTGTTTTTTTTATTGCCTTAAAGTGCTTTTCAGCTCCTGAATAGCGTTTTCCATGCATTTACAATGTTTGGCATGTCACTTCTGGCTGAAGGGTTTTCTTGATGTTTTCACTGCTCTAACGTGTTTATGTGGGTGTAACTACATGGAAAAGGTGTTTTGTAAAGATGTTTAGCCATCAGATCCCGTTTTTGAGAATTTGTTTTTTTTATTGCCTGAAAGTGCTTTTCAGCTCCTGAATAGCGTTTTCCATGCATTTACAATGTTTGGCATGTCACTTCTGGCTGAAGGGTTTTCTTGATGTTTTCACTGCTCTAACGTGTTTATGTGGGTGTAACTACATGTAATAGGTGTTTTGTGAAGATGTTTAGCCATCAGATCTGGTTTTTGAGACTTTGGTGTTTTTATTACCTTAAAGTGCTTTTCAGCTCCTGAATAGCGTTTTCCATGCATTTACAATGTATGGCCTGTAACTTCTGGCTGAAAGGTTTTCTTGATGTTTTCACTGCTCTAACGTGTTTATGTGGGTGTAACTACATGTAAAAGGTGTTTTGTGAAGATGTTTAGCCATCAGATCCCATTTTTGAGACTTTGGTTTTTTTATTGCCTTAAATTGCTTTTCAGCTCCTGAATAGCGTTTTCCATAAATTTACAATGTTTGGCATGTAACTTCTGGCTAAAGGGTTTTCTTGATGTTTTCACTGCTCTAACGTGTTTATGTGGGTGTAACTACATGTAATAGCTGTTTTGTGAAGATGTTTAGCCATCAGATCCCGTTTCTGAGACTTTGTTTTTTTTATTGCCTTAAAGTGCTTTTCAGCTCCTGAATAGCGTTTTCCATGCATTTACAATGTATGGCATGTAACTTCTGGCTTAAAGGTTTTCTTGATGTTTTCACAGCTTTAACGTTTTTATGTGGGTGTAACTACATGGAAAATGTGTTTTGTGAAGGTGTTTAGCCATTAGATCCGGTTTTTGAGACTTTGGTTTTTTTATTGCCTTAAAGTGCTTTTCAGCTCCTGAATAGCGTTTTCCATAAATTTACAATGTTTGGCATGTAACTTCTGGCTAAAGGGTTTTCTTGATGTTTTCACTGCTCTAACGTGTTCATGTGGGTGTAACTACATGTAATAGCTGTTTTGTGAAGATGTTTAGCCATCAGATCCCGTTTCTGAGACTTTGTTTTTTTTATTGCCTTAAAGTGCTTTTCAGCTCCTGAATAGCGTTTTCCATGCATTTACAATGTATGGCATATAACTTCTGGCTGATGGGTTTTCTTGATGTTTTCACTGCTTTAACGTGTTTTTTAAGTCAGTGTAACTACATGGAAAAGGTGTTTTGTGAAGATGTTTAGCCATCAGATCCGGTTTTTGAGACTTTGGTTTTTTTATTGCCTTAAAGTGCTTTTCAGCTCCTGAATAGCGTTTTCCATGCATTTACAATTTATGGCATGTAACTTCTGGCTGAAAGGTTTTCTTGATGTTTTCACTGCTTTAACGTGTTTATGTGGGTGTAACTACATGGAAAATGTGTTTTGTGAAGATGTTTAGCCATCAGATCCCGTTTCTGAGACTTTGTTTTTTTCATTGCCTTAAAGTGCTTTTCAGCTCCTGAATAGCGTTTTCCATGCATTTACAATGTATGGCATGTAACTTCTGGCTGAAAGGTTTTCTTGATGTTTTCACTGCTCTAACGTGTTTGTGGGTGTAACTACATGTAAAAGGTGTTTTGTGAAGATGTTTAGCCATCAGATCCGGTTTTTGAGACTTTGGTTTTTTTATTGCCTTAAATTGCTTTTCAGCTCCTGAATAGCGTTTTCCATAAATTTACAATGTTTGGCATGTAACTTCTGGCTAAAGGGTTTTCTTGATGTTTTCACTGCTCTAACGTGTTTATGTGGGTGTAACTACATGGAAAAGGTGTTTTGTAAAGATGTTTAGCCATCAGATCCCGTTTTTGAGAATTTGTTTTTTTTATTGCCTTAAAGTGCTTTTCAGCTCCTGAATAGCGTTTTCCATGCATTTACAATGTTTGGCATGTCACTTCTGGCTGAAGGGTTTTCTTGATGTTTTCACTGCTCTAACGTGTTTATGTAGGTGTAACTACATGTAATAGGTGTTTTGTGAAGATGTTTAGCCATCAGATCCGGTTTTTGAGACTTTGGTGTTTTTATTACCTTAAAGTGCTTTTCAGCTCCTGAATAGCGTTTTCCATGCATTTACAATGTATGGCCTGTAACTTCTGGTTGAAGGGTTTTCTTGATGTTTTCACTGCTCTAACGTGTTTATGTGGGTGTAACTACATGGAAAATGTGTTTTCTGAAGATGTTTAGCCATCAGATCCGATTTTTGAGACTTTGTTTTTTTTATTGCCTTAAAGTGCTTTTCAGCTCCTGAATAGCGTTTTCCATGCATTTACAATGTTTGGCATGTCACTTCTGGCTGAAGGGTTTTCTTGATGTTTTCAGTGCTCTAACGTGTTTATGTGGGTGTAACTACATGTAATAGCTGTTTTGTGAAGATGTTTAGCCATCCGATCCCATTTTTGAGACTTTGGTTTTTTTATTGCCTTAAATTGCTTTGCAGCTCCTGAATAACCTTTTTCCATAAATTTACAATGTTTGGCATGTAACTTCTGGCTAAAGGGTTTTCTTGATGTTTTCACTGCTCTAACGTGTTTATGTGGGTGTAACTACATGGAAAAGGTGTTTTGTAAAGATGTTTAGCCATCAGATCCCGTTTTTGAGAATTTGTTTTTTTTATTGCCTTAAAGTGCTTTTCAGCTCCTGAATAGCGTTTTCCATGCATTTACAATGTTTGGCATGTCACTTCTGGCTGAAGGGTTTTCTTGATGTTTTCACTGCTCTAACGTGTTTATGTGGGTGTAACTACATGTAATAGGTGTTTTGTGAAGATGTTTAGCCATCAGATCCGGTTTTTGAGACTTTGGTGTTTTTATTACCTTAAAGTGCTTTTCAGCTCCTGAATAGCGTTTTCCATGCATTTACAATGTATGGCCTGTAACTTCTGGCTGAAGGGTTTTCTTGATGTTTTCACTGCTCTAACGTGTTTATGTGGGTGTAACTACATGGAAAATGTGTTTTGTGAAGATGTTTAGCCATCAGATCCGATTTTTGAGACTTTGTTTTTTTTATTGCCTTAAAGTGCTTTTCAGCTCCTGAATAGCGTTTTCCATGCATTTACAATGTTTGGCATGTCACTTCTGGCTGAAGGGTTTTCTTGATGTTTTCACTGCTCTAACGTGTTTATGTGGGTGTAACTACATGGAAAAGGTGTTTTGTAAAGATGTTTAGCCATCAGATCCCGTTTTTGAGAATTTGTTTTTTTTATTGCCTGAAAGTGCTTTTCAGCTCCTGAATAGCGTTTTCCATGCATTTACAATGTTTGGCATGTCACTTCTGGCTGAAGGGTTTTCTTGATGTTTTCACTGCTCTAACGTGTTTATGTGGGTGTAACTACATGTAATAGGTGTTTTGTGAAGATGTTTAGCCATCAGATCTGGTTTTTGAGACTTTGGTGTTTTTATTACCTTAAAGTGCTTTTCAGCTCCTGAATAGCGTTTTCCATGCATTTACAATGTATGGCCTGTAACTTCTGGCTGAAAGGTTTTCTTGATGTTTTCACTGCTCTAACGTGTTTATGTGGGTGTAACTACATGTAAAAGGTGTTTTGTGAAGATGTTTAGCCATCAGATCCCATTTTTGAGACTTTGGTTTTTTTATTGCCTTAAATTGCTTTTCAGCTCCTGAATAGCGTTTTCCATAAATTTACAATGTTTGGCATGTAACTTCTGGCTAAAGGGTTTTCTTGATGTTTTCACTGCTCTAACGTGTTTATGTGGGTGTAACTACATGTAATAGCTGTTTTGTGAAGATGTTTAGCCATCAGATCCCGTTTCTGAGACTTTGTTTTTTTTATTGCCTTAAAGTGCTTTTCAGCTCCTGAATAGCGTTTTCCATGCATTTACAATGTATGGCATGTAACTTCTGGCTTAAAGGTTTTCTTGATGTTTTCACAGCTTTAACGTTTTTATGTGGGTGTAACTACATGGAAAATGTGTTTTGTGAAGGTGTTTAGCCATTAGATCCGGTTTTTGAGACTTTGGTTTTTTTATTGCCTTAAAGTGCTTTTCAGCTCCTGAATAGCGTTTTCCATAAATTTACAATGTTTGGCATGTAACTTCTGGCTAAAGGGTTTTCTTGATGTTTTCACTGCTCTAACGTGTT
>NW_025813829.1:107500-110000 GCF_021917145.1 Hypomesus transpacificus | reverse complement strand
AAACTTAAAAAAAATTTTTTTCAAAAAATAGCGCCACCAACGGGCCATCCGCGGTGCCTGTGGCCCCCACGGGAGGTGCCTGGGTCGGGGGCTGAGACACTGGTGTCTCCCTGGGACTTTGGAAAAAAAAAAATTTTTTGGACCTCCAGACCTCTCGGGGTCCGGGGGGTATCCGACCGGGGTGCCTCTTGGGCGGGCACTGGGTCCTGGGCAGACCCTCTGGTTCTTTTCAGGTCTCTGAAAACCAGGTTTCTGAAATCACGCCGATGGTCGTCTGGTGGACTGGGGCCCGCGACCATGTAAAGTTTGTAATCTCGAAGCTGGGAGACTGCTGAAAAGGCTGGGAAAACGGTCAAACACGGTTATCTCCGGTGCCGTTCAACCGATTTTTGTGAATAAAGGCTCGTTGGATAGGTAAGACCCGGGGCAACAAAACCCCGGTGTGCAACTTTTGCGCACGTGCGCGTGCGCGACACAGGAACCGAAACAAAACTTCAAACAGAGTTGCCGACTCGAAAACGGGTGAAAGTGGGGGAAATAACGATTGAGCAAGGTGCTCAGCACTCCAACTTGAATAACAAAGTCATCCGGGGCCAGATGGGTGGTACCAAACGAAAGTTATTAGCGAAATAAAATGTCTAAATTTCTAAATCGGTGCTAAAAAGTTGGATGTGGTCGAAATGAAGAGAAAAGCTGTTTGATCGTTTTCCTCACACTCTAACTCAGCTGACAAAATGATCCCCGTTGAAATTGGTGGCACAGAACGGAAACGGGAGAAGAAATAAAACGTGAAAAGGCCCTACGCGGGCATGACAAAAATTTCAAACGTCCCTACTTGGGCATGAAACTCTTTGATAAGGGAAGAAAACCACCCTCCTGTCTGCCCCAGGCTCTGACTTAAATAATAAATCACGTTTGGAGAAGATCCCACGTTCGGGCGAGTAACTGTGAATTTTCAAGGCGCAGGCCCGTGTGTCATTTTGGGGCTTTGGAGGCAGGCCAAAATAGCTCTGCGCTGACTTAACTCGGCTTTGCGGGCACTCAGCGAGTCGAGGGAGGGCTCGTTGGATAGGTATGGCCCGGGGGATGAAGGAAAAGGAGAGACCCCCGGGCGTGCACGCGCGTGGGAGACGCACGGAACGAAACAAAATTTCAAACGGCTCTCCCGAAATGGGGACACTTTTTTCGGGGGGAAAGAAGACATTTCTCGCTGCCCCAGAGTCCAACTTGAACAGTCAAAGAGTCCCCGTGTAAATGCGTGGGCTAGAACGGAAACGGGAGGCCGACGAAAATTTCGAACGTCCCCACTCGGGCACGAAACTCTTTTTTCGGGGAGAAAAACCACCCTCCTATCTGCCCCAGGCTCTGACTTAAATAATAAATCACGTTTGGAGAAGATCCCACGTTCGGGCGAGTAACTGTGAATTTTCAAGGCGCAGGCCCGTGTGTCATTTTGGGGCTTTGGAGGCAGGCCAAAATAGCTCTGCGCTGACTTAACTCGGCTTTGCGGGCACTCAGCGAGTCGAGGGAGGGCTCGTTGGATAGGTATGGCCCGGGGGATGAAGGAAAAGGAGAGACCCCCGGGCGTGCACGCGCGTGGGAGACGCACGGAACGAAACAAAATTTCAAACGGCTCTCCCGAAATGGGGACACTTTTTTCGGGGGGAAAGAAGACATTTCTCGCTGCCCCAGAGTCCAACTTGAACAGTCAAA
Organism: Hypomesus transpacificus; assembly: GCF_021917145.1. Classification (NCBI taxonomy): domain Eukaryota; kingdom Metazoa; phylum Chordata; class Actinopteri; order Osmeriformes; family Osmeridae; genus Hypomesus; species Hypomesus transpacificus. The sequence goes on along the minus strand of NW_025813829.1, from coordinate 108,287 downwards.
GAGTCCCCGTGTAAATGCGTGGGCTAGAACGGAAACGGGAGGCCGACGAAAATTTCGAACGTCCCCACTCGGGCACGAAACTCTTTTTTCGGGGAGAAAAACCACCCTCCTATCTGCCCCAGGCTCTGACTTAAATAATAAATCACGTTTGGAGAAGATCCCACGTTCGGGCGAGTAACTGTGAATTTTCAAGGCGCAGGCCCGTGTGTCATTTTGGGGCTTTGGAGGCAGGCCAAAATAGCTCTGCGCTGACTTAACTCGGCTTTGCGGGCACTCAGCGAGTCGAGGGAGGGCTCGTTGGATAGGTATGGCCCGGGGGATGAAGGAAAAGGAGAGACCCCCGGGCGTGCACGCGCGTGGGAGACGCACGGAACGAAACAAAAGTTCAAACGTCTCCCCTGAAATAAGTACACCTTTTCAGGGGAAGATAAACACTCCCCTCCGTGCCCCCGGGTCTAACTGGAATAATAAAAGAGTCCCCAGCCAAATCCCATGTTCCGTTGAATAACTGTGAATTTATTATCTCGCCAGCATTCAATAAGTCAAGCACACTTTCAGTCTGCAAAAGTGGAAGGAATTGAGACTTGTGTAGAGGCATCTCCACTTTGCGGGCACTCAGAGACTCGGGGGAAGACTTTTTGGATAGGTATGGACCGGGGGAAGAAGGCCGAGGAGAGACCCCCGGGCGTGCACGCGCGCGGGAGACGCACGGAACGAAACAAGATTTCAAACGCTTCTACCGAGTCGGGAACACGTTTTCCGGGTGAAATGACCACAGTGCACGCTG
>NW_025813829.1:97500-100000 GCF_021917145.1 Hypomesus transpacificus | reverse complement strand
TTTGAAGGCCTTTATGGAGACCATTCACCAAAGCTGGGTATGGGCCATGCAACATGCCCAGGAATGGTGAATGATGTTGGCTGGGCCGCAGGGCCTCCGTGCCTGCCCTAGGACACACACACTCCTCCACAGCTTCATATTTCACAGACATGAACTAGAGACCTGTACGCTCACGATGATATGCGCCCCGAACCCGTGCTAGGCTCGAGGCCCCGTCTGCACCAGCCAGAATAGGTCAGCCCTGTCATGGCTGCTGAAAAAACCAGGCTCATTAAATGATTTATTTCTCTAAAAGTAAGTGTCCCATGAGAATGTCTCAACACTTTCTGCACACTGCTAGTCATGAGCTTCAGTTTGATGTGACATATGTAAATGTAACTGCATTTTTGGGCCAAAGGCAGCCTGGCCAAAAGTGGCCTTTATTGAAGGCCTTTATGGAGACCATTCACCAAAGCTGGGTATGGGCCATGCAACATGCCCAGGAATGGTGAATGATGTTGGCTGGGCCGCAGGGCCTCCGTGCCTGCCATAGGACACACACACTCCTCCACAGCTTCATATTTCACAGACATGAACTAGAGACCTGTACGCTCACGATGATATGCGCCCCGAACCCGTGCTAGGCTCGAGGCCCCGTCTGCACCAGCCAGAATAGGTCAGCCCTGTCATGGCTGCTGAAAAAACCAGGCTCATTAAATGATTTATTTCTCTAAAAGTAAGTGTCCCATGAGAATGTCTCAACACTTTCTGCACACTGCTAGTCATGAGCTTCAGTTTGATGTGACATATGTAAATGTCACTGCATTTTTGGGCCCAAGGCAGCCTGGCCAAAAGTGGCCTTTATTGAAGGCCTTTATGGAGACCATTCACCAAAGCTGGGTATGGGCCATGCAACATGCCCAGGAATGGTGAATGATGTTGGCTGGGCCGCAGGGCCTCCGTGCCTGCCCTAGGACACACACACTCCTCCACAGCTTCATATTTCACAGACATGAACTAGAGACCTGTACGCTCACGATGATATGCGCCCCGAACCCGTGCTAGGCTCGAGGCCCCGTCTGCACCAGCCAGAATAGGTCAGCCCTGTCATGGCTGCTGAAAAAACCAGGCTCATTAAATGATTTATTTCTCTAAAAGTAAGTGTCCCATGAGAATGTCTCAACACTTTCTGTACACTGCTAGTCATGAGCTTCAGTTTGATGTGACATATGCAAATGTCACTGCATTTTTGGGCCCAAGGCAGCCTGGCCAAAAGTGGCCTTTTTTGAAGGCCTTTATGGAGACCATTCACCAAAGCTGGGTATGGGCCATGCAACATGCCCAGGAATGGTGAATGATGTTGGCTGGGCCGCAGGGCCTCCGTGCCTGCCATAGGACACACACACTCCTCCACAGCTTCATATTTCACAGACATGAACTAGAGACCTGTACGCTCACGATGATATGCGCCCCGAACCCGTGCTAGGCTCGAGGCCCCGTCTGCACCAGCCAGAATAGGTCAGCCCTGTCATGGCTGCTGAAAAAACCAGGCTCATTAAATGATTTATTTCTCTAAAAGTAAGTGTCCCATGAGAATGTCTCAACACTTTCTGCACACTGCTAGTCATGAGCTTCAGTTTGATGTGACATATGTAAATGTCACTGCATTTTTGGGCCCAAGGCAGCCTGGCCAAAAGTGGCCTTTATTGAAGGCCTTTATGGAGACCATTCACCAAAGCTGGGTATGGGCCATGCAACATGCCCAGGAATGGTGAATGATGTTGGCTGGGCCGCAGGGCCTCCGTGCCTGCCCTAGGACACACACACTCCTCCACAGCTTCATATTTCACAGACATGAACTAGAGACCTGTACGCTCACGATGATATGCGCCCCGAACCCGTGCTAGGCTCGAGGCCCCGTCTGCACCAGCCAGAATAGGTCAGCCCTGTCATGGCTGCTGAAAAAACCAGGCTCATTAAATGATTTATTTCTCTAAAAGTAAGTGTCCCATGAGAATGTCTCAACACTTTCTGTACACTGCTAGTCATGAGCTTCAGTTTGATGTGACATATGCAAATGTCACTGCATTTTTGGGCCCAAGGCAGCCTGGCCAAAAGTGGCCTTTTTTGAAGGCCTTTATGGAGACCATTCACCAAAGCTGGGTATGGGCCATGCAACATGCCCAGGAATGGTGAATGATGTTGGCTGGGCCGCAGGGCCTCCGTGCCTGCCCTAGGACACACACACTCCTCCACAGCTTCATATTTCACAGACATGAACTAGAGACCTGTACGCTCACGATGATATGCGCCCCGAACCCGTGCTAGGCTCGAGGCCCCGTCTGCACCAGCCACAATAGGTCAGCCCTGTCATGGCTGCTGAAAAAACCAGGCTCACTAAATGATTTATTTCTCTAAAAGTAAGTGTCCCATGAGAATGTCTCAACACTTTCTGTACACTGCTAGTCATGAGCTTCAGTTTGATGTGACATATGCAAATGTCACTGCATTTTTGGGCCCA
>NW_025813829.1:72500-90000 GCF_021917145.1 Hypomesus transpacificus | reverse complement strand
AACGTGGCAAAAGGTGTAGCTGCTGTGTTGTGCTGTTTGACTGTAATAACCGTGAAGCTTGATTGCCTCTGTCTGTCAAGCCAGTTCTTCACCTGCACCGAACAAGGATATCACTTATATTAGTAAGATCATCAAAAAACTATAATGGTCAAATTTGCTGAAAGTGGAAACAACAATAGTATTACTCACAGTCAAGTGCTGCACGATTGATGGCTGTTGGAGGTGTTTCAACATCACCACTGCCTCCAAATAATACACCAGCAAACTGCAGTCGCTCTGAGACAAGTCTGTGCCGTCACCTTTGTTGACCTTTGAGAGAATGGACAAGAAATCCATCTTGGCTGCCCTCAGCAGAGCCAAGCAGTCATGTGGACCTCTGTCAGTACACTGCTCACTGTCACTCGTCTCTTCAACTGCAGGTGGCTGTCTGGCTGTACTGGCAGAAGGCCTTCCAGTGACATCAGTCACAACCATGTGGCGACACTGAAGCTCCTCTATCAGCCGACTGCACGGGTCAGAATCATTTGTAATTCTCTCAAGTAGGTCATAGCTGAAAAAAATACCACTCTTTAGTATACCCTGGGCATTCATCTTTGCCTGTTGGACCACTGCAGGAATGGAGTCAGTTAAACTCTTCATACAGACTTGGTGTAGATGAGCAGACAGCTTATCCTGGGACTTCTGGCAGTGAGGACACAAAAGCCACGGCAATACTTGTGGAGCCATAATTCAGAAGATTCTTCAGAAGGTCAAGGTCTATAGTCTGAGCAGTGAAAATAGGAAGTGAAGGAACTCCAAAATGTTTGATCAATTATAGGCCCCTCACCCATTACATGTTCACACCCATTTATAACCCATTTGGGACTGCTATTGTTTGCTACTTTAAGGGGCGGGGTCAAAGACACATGGCTGATGAAATCAGCTACAGAATGTCACATATGTAAGCTAAATAGACATGTCCTATAAGGTTTCAATTTAGAGTCTTAAGTTCTGGTAGAAACGTGTTCATGAAAGTCCCACGAGTAAGTACACGTTTGAATCATCTGTTTAAGATAAAGGGATGCTGATAAACTCAATGTTTAGGAATAAAATGTTGTAACCATGCTAAATCTCATAATACATATCGTACAGTCTCAGTTTTTGTATCACCTTGTTCAGACCAGTGCCATGAATAAGCACAGAGTTGACTCAAACTTTAATATGTACAATGTAATTGAGTTAAAGTAGACTTAAAGTTACACTGCTGATCCTACCAAGTTGTGAAAATATGCTAAAACTGATTGAGGGCTATGGCCTACTCAGAAATAGGCCAATAACAGCCATTCTATTGAGAATGATATTCACCCATCAGTGCCTGCCATAGCTGGCTTGATTAAGGGGCAGGGCCTAAAATACATTTGGTAAACTCAGACATGTAGACATATGATGACAAGTATCATATACTTTTACAACTTAAACTGTCTCAGTTCTGGTAGAAACGTGTTCATGAAAGTCCCACGAGTAAGTACACGTTTGAATCATCTGTTTAAGATAAATGGATGCTGATAAACTCAATGTTAAGGATTATAACGTTGTAACCATGCTAAATCTCATAATACATATCGTACAGTCTCAGTTTTTGTATCATCTTGTTCAGACAAGTGCCATGAATAAGCACAGAGTTGACTCAAACTTTAATATGTACAATGCAATTAAGATAAAGTGAACTAAATGTATCATCCACTTTAGGAGTCTGCTGGATCCCTAGGTGTGGAAATATGTTAATGGTGATTGAGGGCTGATTATACAGGTAACCCCTCCCCTATTCACTTGTATTATTCATCAGCCCCCATCACCCTAGAAGTGATTGACATATGCTAAAAGGGTGATTTGGGTTTCATTATCCACAGGCATAACTAGACAGGCAACAGAGAGGTCATTTCAGTTCCTCATTTTTATCCTGCTGTGAAGAACAACTTGAAGCCAGAACTAAGTTTCAAGATGAGTGAGGACACTAAAAAGCCCATTGATCGTAGATATCTGTACTGTCTACGTTGCAAAAAGCCACAGGACAAGTTGTCTGTACATCTGGCCAGGGTCTGTATGAAAAAATGCACACCAGAAGAAAGAGCAGTTGAGCTTGAAAAGGCCAAGGAGTCGACCAAGAAATGGACTTTGACCAGAAATTGGGAATACAGTCACATTTGTGAGTTGCTGCCCCACGCAGAATGTCGTTCTGCAATGGTGAATGAACTTCTAGAGAGAGGATTCTTCATAAGCAATATACCGCCTGAGCCCATTCTGGTGAGTTCTGCAGAGGACATTTCTGCAGAGGAACCTGGCACATCTGAATCCACCACCAACAAATGTATTGCCAGCCCCAACCCTTCATCACAAGATGAGGATTCTTGCAGCTCTGCCTCCAGCAAGGATGTGGGGCCAGTGGACCCTTCTTGGCAAAAGTATGTATAGTACGTCAGAGAGAAGTAAATATCTACAATGTTTTTGTAATTCATAATTAAATTCTCCTCCTTTTCAAACAGAGATCTTCCTGCCGCCACCACAAGTGTGAGGGTGAAAATGCAAACAGCGGGTCTGTATGACAGGTTTCCTGAAGACGCCACACTCATTGCAGACTTCAAGAAGTACCTAAGGGACTCTCTCCACGTCTCCAACTGTCAACAGGAGGTGAGATATCTTACACATCATCCAATCAATTTCAACAATGTTCCATATGTCCACTTGATTTGAATGATGTTAATGGAAAAGGGTCTGGCTAACATTTATTTCTCATCATCCCTCTTAAAGATTGACAACGTGGCACGCTTCCTGCGCTATTTGCAGCCTGAAGGTGGGGAAGTTACAATGGCTTTTCTCCAAAAGAGCACAGAGACCAGAGAGTACCTGATATGTCTGGAACAGACAGAAATGAGCGCAGCTACCAGACTGAACTACATCAAGAACATGATACGGTTCGTTGATTACCTGAAGACAAGGCTGGACATGGAACAGGAAGTGCCAAACCTCCACACCATGTGCCAGAAATACAAAGAATTTCTTCAGACGCTCAGGAAGCCAGTGGCCAAAGCTCATTCAAGAGCCGTGGTCAGCACAAAGTAAGTACTATTATATCTGTATTATCCTATTACTGCTAATGTTGTTCTTGTTTACTATGATCCTCGATGCAGTGTTTAATAACCTGTCTCTCTTTTTCTCTTATCATTTTTAAAATCTAGATACGACCGATTTACCCATGGCATGCGGACTGTTGCAGAATGCCAGGAGATTTTGAGGGTTGCAAACAAGGATTTCCTGAACACGTTCCAGAAGTTAATGGATGAATCCGAAGTCATCGAGACTGAAAAGACAACATTCCGCTATTACTGTGAAGCGGTTATGGTGTTACGTCACTTCCAGCGCCCCGGAGCTGTGGAAGGCATGAGTGTAAGTGCTTCTATCTTACAGCTTGAAGGAGATTGACCCCACGATATGATGTAATGGTCAAATGGAAATGCATGCATTTAAAATTTGTTTATGTTTTACAGTTGAAGGAGTGGGAGCAGAGAAAACACGTCAATGGCAGGGCTGTGGTTGGCATCTGCCATCACAAAACGTCAACCCAACAGGTTGTCGCAATAGCCTTGACACAGGAAGAAGAAGCTGTAAGTCATTTAGCAGATGTGTTTCCTATTGATGTTTTAACATTAAGAAAATGATATATTACTTGCAATGGTTTGCAGTCAAGTAAATGCCTTTCTTGTTCCCACAGTGGTTACAGGCATACCTCGATATGATTCGGCCGGGATACTCAAGGGGTGACTGTGACAAGTTTTTCCTTTCATCTAACGGCAAAGGACTTAACAGTGTCACAAATGACATAGCTCGACTCCACGAAAGGTTTGTGCCTACCTACATACATGTGCTGATGAGTAATGTTCATTGAATGTTCAAATGTTCATTTCTTGTATTTCACCCTATTCACTGTGTATTATCAGACACAATCATATCACAAATTAATGTTTCATGGCAAATCTTTTTACAGCTACAATCTCCAAACTTGCACTAGTATGGAGGTCAGAAGAGTAGCTGAGACACAGTTTGCATCAGTGTGCACCGAGGGTCAAAAGGAGGATGTTGCTCACTATTTGGCCCACACCAGTGCCGTGGCTAACCAGCATTATCGAATGCGACAGCCCCATGTTGTAGTGGCCACAGCTCTGATAATGGAAGCCCACACTGAGTAAGCATCTTCATTTTACACAAAATAGCAGGTCAATTAAATCTCAGAGTTGTTTACCAAGTTGTCCTTATTTTGTATTATTTTAACATTCATCTTTGTTCATCTTAAAGTGCTAGAGTGACAACAGGCAGCAGCCCCCCACTACCCAAGAATGTCCAGGTAGACGAGGCTTCCGGAATGGATTTCTTGTCCTTCGTCACCAAATTCCCCGTTTCCACCGAAGGCCAGCCACCCAGCAAAAAAAGGAGGGTCTCAGAAGGGTTCCCAGAAGACCGTTCCTTCTATGACAGGTGGCGAGCCGCCCAGTATCTCCAGAGACAGGAACTTCTGATGTGTAAGTACTCCAATGCATAATCCATGAATACAACATTGACTACCAAATACAAAACATCACTTACAGATTACATTTTATTTAGTGTGATATATGACCAGCATGACTGAGGTTAATTTATTCTTTCAGCAAAATACATCCATCAGAAACCTTCTGTCAAGCAATTGGAGAAGGCAATCGATACGCACGGCTGGACAGCCAACTGTCCTACTGCAGGTGAGATGATGCCGAAGTGGAAACCAGCCTCCAAAGAGTCCATTGAAGCAGATGCTCGCGCCTACCGGCAAACAAGGAATCAGTCTTGGAAAGGCCTGGTCATTCAAGACTTTGGAGCAGAGAAAAGAAAAGGTAAGAAAATCTGTATTCATCTTGAGCTCCACCCTGAAGAAAAACATATTGAAATGTTTGCCAACCTGCTGTTTTTTGTAATGTATCAAACTCAAAATTTCATCTTCTTTTAATTACAGGAGTGGTAACAACAAAGCCTTTTGCCAAAGGTGAAATTGTGTGTGATTATCACGGAATCATCACCACACATGCAGAGGGGAGAAGAATGATGAGCGAGAACCCAGGACAAGACATGTGTGGTCTGTTTTTCTTCAAAGCTGGCAAGACGGAACTCTGCATGGATGGCCACAGCCCATGTGAGTGTCATGTCGGAGCACACATTTTAGGCAGAAGAATCAAGCATTCTTCAAAGCGGATGAACCTGCAGCCACTTCACTGCCTTTTCAACGCAGGAGGTGAAAAGCATGCCATACTCTTCAGGGCAATTCAGGACATTCCAACCAAGACTGAACTTTCTTTTGACCACGGTAACAAGAGGAAGTCCTTCCGAGGACATGGTCTAGACCTGACGTGGCTGGATTTGTAGGGAGAGACAGGGCTGGTTCTATGCTCTATATATGTCTCTATCCTTAAAAAAAGATCAATTTAAGATGTATGTACATGTACGCTTCTGTAAATAGTTTTTATCACAGCACTGGTTTTTTTATGACTTTTAAATAAATCTTTAGAACAATTTTAAATGACCTCAGCTTGATTATGTGAGTAGGTGAAATTAATTTGGTGCAGTGAACTTCAGTTCATGTTATACATGAACTTGACACAAACACACAGAGAGTTATGCCAGCACAGAACTATCCACATGCAATTAGGGCCTCTGTTTAAAACATTGTCTTCACAAATAGTGGTTTGAATTCCACTCTATTTTTAAAACAGCTTGGCATTGACTGAATTCTGTCAGTAAACAAACACAGAGGCCTGAAACATACCAAGGGGCTGGCCTGCCAGGCTCACAGACCAATAGGCCCATGTTTACAAATGCAAATAGGCCAATGTTGACAATAGTCTCCCTACTCATACAGAAGTTATTTTTAAACAGCTGGTTATAGAGGTTGATAGGACTGAATTATGTCTGTAAGCATGTGTATGATGTCCTCCTGAAATTACATTACATTGACCATGACCTCAGCTGGGATCAGTGAGTGACCTGGGAATCATTGCAGTAGACTAAGCCATGTTTCCCTGCACCATTGAGAGCTTCACATCAATATCAACCATTCATTTGTGTCTTGTAGTGGTATCAGTGAACCCAGGCCAGATATTCAGATACATTGAGTAAACAAATACAGACAGGCATTTTCTGTAACTCTGGATACTAGGTGGCTAGTAAAATGGTGGCCAGGTCACAGGAATGTTTTCTGCCAGAAAAACAAAGGACTGGCCCTGCCAGGCTTTTCAGTTCAATTCACATGCAAATAGGCCTCTGTTTACAAAGGTATCTTGACTAACACAACATTCCCCTAAAACTTTTAGACAGCTTGGCAGAGAGATTCATGTGAATTAATTATGTCTTTAAACACAGGTATCATGTCCTCATGAGAACATTACATTAAGAATGACCTCCTCAGCTGGAATGTGTGAGGCCAGAAAAACCGATACTTTGACAAACAGATACATACATATTCTGTAACTCTGTGTGGCCAGATCACAGGAATGTGTTCTTCCAGAAACAAATGACTGGGTTTGCACTTCACTGACATCTCTATCAGGGGCTTCCTTCTGAAGTGAGACATGCAAGTATCACTGCATTTTTGGGCCCAAGGCGGCCTTCTTTGCATGCCTGTTAAGACCATTCACCAAAGTTGGGCCTGCCGCCAGCCACATGCCCAAGATTGGTGAATGATGTTGGCTGGGCTGCAGGGGGGCCACTCTGCCTGCCCTAGGACACACAAACTGCTCAACAGCTTCATAAACCTTTAGAACAATTTTAAATAACCTCAGCTTGATTATGTGAGTATGTGAAATTAATTTGGTGCAGTGAACTTCAGTTCATGTTATTTATGAACTTGATGTGTGTGACAGGGTCAAACAAAAACACACACAGAGGGTTAGGCCACAACAGACCTATCCACATGCAATTAGGGCCTCTGTTTAAAACATTCTATTTACAAACAGTGGTTTGAATTCCACTCAATTTTTAAAACAGCTTGGCATTGACTGAATTCTGTCAGTCAAGAAATACAGAGGCCTGAAATAGAAAAACAGAACTGGCCTGCCAGGCTCACAGACCAATAGGCCCATGTTTACAAATGCAAATAGGCCAATGTTGACAATAGTCTCCCTACTCATACAGAAGTTATTTTTAAACAGCTGGTTATAGAGGTTGATAGGACTGAATTATGTCTGTAAGCATGTGTATGATGTCCTCCTGAAATTACATTACATTGACCATGACCTCAGCTGGGATCAGTGAGTGACCTGGGAATCATTGCAGTAGACTAAGCCATGTTTCCCTGCACTATTGAGAGCTTCACATCAATATCAACCATTCATTTGTGTCTTGTAGTGGTATCAGTGAACCCAGGCCAGATATTCAGATACATTGAGTAAACAAATACAGACAGGCATTTTCTGTAACTCTGGATACTAGGTGGCTAGTAAAATGGTGGCCAGGTCACAGGAATGTTTTCTGCCAGAAAAACAAAGGACTGGCCCTGCCAGGCTTTTCAGTTCAATTCACATGCAAATAGGCCTCTGTTTACAAAGGTATCTTGACTAACACAACATTCCCCTAAAACTTTTAGACAGCTTGGCAGAGAGATTCATGTGAATTAATTATGTCTTTAAACACAGGTATCATGTCCTCATGAGAACATTACATTAAGAATGACCTCCTCAGCTGGAATGTGTGAGGCCAGAAAAACCGATACTTTGACAAACAGATACATACATATTCTGTAACTCTGTGTGGCCAGATCACAGGAATGTGTTCTTCCAGAAACAAATGACTGGGTTTGCACTTCACTGACATCTCTATCAGGGGCTTCCTTCTGAAGTGAGACATGCAAGTATCACTGCATTTTTGGGCCCAAGGCGGCCTTTTCTTCATGCCTGTTAAGACCATTCACCAAAGTTGGGCCTGCCGCCAGCCACATGCCCAAGATTGGTGAATGATGTTGGCTGGGCTGCAGGGGGGCCACTCTGCCTGCCCTAGGACACACAAAGTCCTCAACAGCTTCATAAACCTTTAGAACAATTTTAAATAACCTCAGCTTGATTATGTGAGTATGTGAAATTCATTTGGTGCAGTGAACTTCAGTTCATGTTATTTATGAACTTGATGTGTGTGACAGGGTCAAACAAAAACACACACAGAGAGTTAGGCCACAACAGACCTATCCACATGCAATTAGGGCCTCTGTTTAAAACATTCTATTTACAAACAGTGGTTTGAATTCCACTCAATTTTTAAAACAGCTTGGCATTGACTGAATTCTGTCAGTCAAGAAATACAGAGGCCTGAAACAGAAAAACAGAACTGGCCTGCCAGGCTCACAGACCAATAGGCCCATGTTTACAAATGCAAATAGGCCCATGTTGACAATAGTCTCCCTACTCATACAGAAGTTATTTTTAAACAGCTGGTTATAGAGGTTGATAGGACTGAATTATGTCTGTAAGCATGTGTATGATGTCCTCCTGAAATTACATTACATTGACCATGACCTCAGCTGGGATCAGTGAGTGACCTGGGAATCATTGCAGTAGACTAAGCCATGTTTCCCTGCACTATTGAGAGCTTCACATCAATATCAACCATTCATTTGTGTCTTGTAGTGGTATCAGTGAACCCAGGCCAGATATTCAGATACATTGAGTAAACAAATACAGACAGGCATTTTCTGTAACTCTGGATACTAGGTGGCTAGTAAAATGGTGGCCAGGTCACAGGAATGTTTTCTGCCAGAAAAACAAAGGACTGGCCCTGCCAGGCTTTTCAGTTCAATTCACATGCAAATAGGCCTCTGTTTACAAAGGTATCTTGACTAACACAACATTCCCCTAAAACTTTTAGACAGCTTGGCAGAGAGATTCATGTGAATTAATTATGTCTTTAAACACAGGTATCATGTCCTCATGAGAACATTACATTAAGAATGACCTCCTCAGCTGGAATGTGTGAGGCCAGAAAAACCGATACTTTGACAAACAGATACATACATATTCTGTAACTCTGTGTGGCCAGATCACAGGAATGTGTTCTTCCAGAAACAAATGACTGGGTTTGCACTTCACTGACATCTCTATCAGGGGCTTCCTTCTGAAGTGAGACATGCAAGTATCACTGCATTTTTGGGCCCAAGGCGGCCTTTTCTTCATGCCTGTTAAGACCATTCACCAAAGTTGGGCCTGCCGCCAGCCACATGCCCAAGATTGGTGAATGATGTTGGCTGGGCTGCAGGGGGGCCACTCTGCCTGCCCTAGGACACACAAAGTCCTCAACAGCTTCATAAACCTTTAGAACAATTTTAAATAACCTCAGCTTGATTATGTGAGTATGTGAAATTCATTTGGTGCAGTGAACTTCAGTTCATGTTATTTATGAACTTGATGTGTGTGACAGGGTCAAACAAAAACACACACAGAGAGTTAGGCCACAACAGACCTATCCACATGCAATTAGGGCCTCTGTTTAAAACATTCTATTTACAAACAGTGGTTTGAATTCCACTCAATTTTTAAAACAGCTTGGCATTGACTGAATTCTGTCAGTCAAGAAATACAGAGGCCTGAAACAGAAAAACAGAACTGGCCTGCCAGGCTCACAGACCAATAGGCCCATGTTTACAAATGCAAATAGGCCCATGTTGACAATAGTCTCCCTACTCATACAGAAGTTATTTTTAAACAGCTGGTTATAGAGGTTGATAGGACTGAATTATGTCTGTAAGCATGTGTATGATGTCCTCCTGAAATTACATTACATTGACCATGACCTCAGCTGGGATCAGTGAGTGACCTGGGAATCATTGCAGTAGACTAAGCCATGTTTCCCTGCACTATTGAGAGCTTCACATCAATATCAACCATTCATTTGTGTCTTGTAGTGGTATCAGTGAACCCAGGCCAGATATTCAGATACATTGAGTAAACAAATACAGACAGGCATTTTCTGTAACTCTGGATACTAGGTGGCTAGTAAAATGGTGGCCAGGTCACAGGAATGTTTTCTGCCAGAAAAACAAAGGACTGGCCCTGCCAGGCTTTTCAGTTCAATTCACATGCAAATAGGCCTCTGTTTACAAAGGTATCTTGACTAACACAACATTCCCCTAAAACTTTTAGACAGCTTGGCAGAGAGATTCATGTGAATTAATTATGTCTTTAAACACAGGTATCATGTCCTCATGAGAACATTACATTAAGAATGACCTCCTCAGCTGGAATGTGTGAGGCCAGAAAAACCGATACTTTGACAAACAGATACATACATATTCTGTAACTCTGTGTGGCCAGATCACAGGAATGTGTTCTTCCAGAAACAAATGACTGGGTTTGCACTTCACTGACATCTCTATCAGGGGCTTCCTTCTGAAGTGAGACATGCAAGTATCACTGCATTTTTGGGCCCAAGGCGGCCTTTTCTTCATGCCTGTTAAGACCATTCACCAAAGTTGGGCCTGCCGCCAGCCACATGCCCAAGATTGGTGAATGATGTTGGCTGGGCTGCAGGGGGGCCACTCTGCCTGCCCTAGGACACACAAAGTCCTCAACAGCTTCATAAACCTTTAGAACAATTTTAAATAACCTCAGCTTGATTATGTGAGTATGTGAAATTCATTTGGTGCAGTGAACTTCAGTTCATGTTATTTATGAACTTGATGTGTGTGACAGGGTCAAACAAAAACACACACAGAGAGTTAGGCCACAACAGACCTATCCACATGCAATTAGGGCCTCTGTTTAAAACATTCTATTTACAAACAGTGGTTTGAATTCCACTCAATTTTTAAAACAGCTTGGCATTGACTGAATTCTGTCAGTCAAGAAATACAGAGGCCTGAAACAGAAAAACAGAACTGGCCTGCCAGGCTCACAGACCAATAGGCCCATGTTTACAAATGCAAATAGGCCAATGTTGACAATAGTCTCCCTACTCATGCAGAAGTTATTTTTAAACAGCTGGTTATAGAGGTTGATAGGACTGAATTATGTCTGTAAGCATGTGTATGATGTCCTCCTGAAATTACATTACATTGACCATGACCTCAGCTGGGATCAGTGAGTGACCTGGGAATCATTGCAGTAACTAAGCCGTGTTTCCCTGCACTATTGAGAGCTTCACATCAATATCAACCATTCATTTGTGTCTTGTAGTGGTATCAGTGAACCCAGGCCAGATATTCAGATACATTGAGTAAACAAATACAGACAGGCATTTTCTGTAACTCTGGATACTAGGTGGCTAGTAAAATGGTGGCCAGGTCACAGGAATGTTTTCTGCCAGAAAAACAAAGGACTGGCCCTGCCAGGCTTTTCAGTTCAATTCACATGCAAATAGGCCTCTGTTTACAAAGGTATCTTGACTAACACAACATTCCCCTAAAACTTTTAGACAGCTTGGCAGAGAGATTCATGTGAATTAATTATGTCTTTAAACACAGGTATCATGTCCTCATGAGAACATTACATTAAGAATGACCTCCTCAGCTGGAATGTGTGAGGCCAGAAAAACCGATACTTTGACAAACAGATACATACATATTCTGTAACTCTGTGTGGCCAGATCACAGGAATGTGTTCTGCCAGAAACAAATGACTGGGTTTGCACTTCACTGACATCTCTATCAGGGGCTTCCTTCTGAAGTGAGACATGCAAGTATCACTGCATTTTTGGGCCCAAGGCGGCCTTTTTTTTCATGCCTGTTAAGACCATTCACCAAAGTTGGGCCTGCCGCCAGCCACATGCCCAAGATTGGTGAATGATGTTGGCTGGGCTGCAGGGGGGCCACTCTGCCTGCCCTAGGACACACAAAGTCCTCAACAGCTTCATAAACCTTTAGAACTATTTTAAATAACCTCAGCTTGATTATGTGAGTATGTGAAATTCATTTGGTGCAGTGAACTTCAGTTCATGTTATTTATGAACTTGATGTGTGTGACAGGGTCAAACAAAAACACACACAGAGAGTTAGGCCACAACAGACCTATCCACATGCAATTAGGGCCTCTGTTTAAAACATTCTATTTACAAACAGTGGTTTGAATTCCACTCAATTTTTAAAACAGCTTGGCATTGACTGAATTCTGTCAGTCAAGAAATACAGAGGCCTGAAACAGAAAAACAGAACTGGCCTGCCAGGCTCACAGACCAATAGGCCCATGTTTACAAATGCAAATAGGCCCATGTTGACAATAGTCTCCCTACTCATACAGAAGTTATTTTTAAACAGCTGGTTATAGAGGTTTATAGGACTGAATTATTTCTGTAAGCATGTGTATGATGTCCTCCTGAAATTACATTACATTGACCATGACCTCAGCTGGGATCAGTGAGTGACCTGGGAATCATTGCAGTAGACTAAGCCATGTTTCCCTGCACTATTGAGAGCTTCACATCAATATCAACCATTCATTTGTGTCTTGTAGTGGTATCAGTGAACCCAGGCCAGATATTCAGATATATTGAGTAAACAAATACAGACAGGCATTTTCTGTAACTCTGGATACTAGGTGGCTAGTAAAATCGTGGCCAGGTCACAGGAATGTGTGTCATCTGAATAACAAAAGCATTCACCCATCCCCCCGGCAGCAATGCTAATACTAACACAATAGACATGCAAATTATACTGGTCTGTTGGGTGGAGGAGGGGATTGAATTGTCCTGTGGTCAAGGAGGACATCTAGTGGACAAAGATTATATTGCTTTGGAAACAACAATTCTCTTTTAAACAACTCTCAGCCTAACAAATTACCCTTAACTGTAACGGCTCTACCGACTGACCTATACGGTTTTGTTTCAAGTAAATGTCACCAACATGTTCACACAGCTCCCCTGAGTAAGCACATAGGCGATGTTAGACCCTAGGGTCAACTGTACCGAATCCATAAGCCATTTAGTGGACAGTGGTCGGCGCCTGCATTGACTTCAATTCATTCTGTACTTTGGAGTTCTATCAAAACGTTTGAAATGTCGCCGTGCCCTTAAAAATTATTCTACAATCACATCCATGCTATCATTCTGTTCGGGCTAGCCCCACGAACAAGGACATGCTAGCCTTTCAATTTTTAGATTAGCCTATCAAAAGATACGAGCGATTTAGTGTGCCGCCGTTGTTCACTCCATTCATTTCGCCCCTTGCTTCAACTGGGTGTGTAACTGGAAGCATATCGGTCAAAGCGTTCAAAATGTCGCCACACACTCCAAAATTAATCCTACAGTCACATCCAAGATATCATTCTGTTCAGAAGAGCGCCACGAACAAGGACATGTTAGCCTTTTAACTGTGGGATTCGTAGAGCCGGAGATGCCTGCGATTTAGTGCTTTCCCATTCATTTTGGACTTAGTGCAATTTCCGAAAAGTCAGAGCTGGACTTAGAAAAATTTCATCTATTTTTTTTCCGATTTTTGTTCATAAATAGAATGCTCTGCACATAGCTCATCAAATGATCCAGTTGAGGTATCCTTGTTTTCATGCTATGCCCGTGGTTATAAGCCAGTAACAGTCACATTTTAATTCTTTCACCAAACACGTTTTTAAGCCATAAGGGTCTTCCATGGTGTAGGGTGTGTAACTGGAAGCATATCGGTCAAAGCGTTCAAAATGTCGCCACACACTCCAAAATTAATCCTACAGTCACATCCAAGATATCATTCTGTTCAGAAGAGCGCCACGAACAAGGACATGTTAGCCTTTTAACTGTGGGATTCGTAGAGCCGGAGATGCCTGCGATTTAGTGCTTTCCCATTCATTTTGGACTTAGTGCAATTTCCGAAAAGTCAGAGCTGGACTTAGAAAAATTTCATCTATTTTTTTTCCGATTTTTGTTCATAAATAGAATGCTCTGCACATAGCTCATCAAATGATCCAGTTGAGGTATCCTTGTTTTCATGCCGCTTTAATCCAAAAATTTCACCTTCGAAGGGGCATATTTCATAACCATGCCGCCGCTATACGCTGGAATTTTCCAAATCTGTACATTTTTTCATGTGGGAGTTTACATATTCTTGATCGTGAGCTCGTTCCCAACGTGCGTGACACGACTCCCACTGTCCTGCGCATTTTCCTCCCGTTCTGTACACGTGTACCAATTTGGCACTTTTCAATCCACTGCAATAAACTTTTTTTTCCAGTCCGAAAGTGTGCGAAAAAACATTACTACCAGGTGTAGGCCCTTCTCCTGAGCACAGGGACACCTCGTTTGTGCATATTGCTGCAACGGTGGCTTTTCTATTGTCATTTTAATATTTCAGATTGGTCTCGAGCGCTTATTCACCTTTCACGGTGACGCCAATCTGGGGAATCTAGGTGATTTTTCATTGACTTTGAAGCGCCGCAGCTTCGGCTCAGAACATGCCTCAAACATAATTCTTATATGTGCACGTCCGTAATGAGGCCCTGCTCAATTCACTAATGTATTTCGAAGAGCTAGGACCAACAGAATCCGAGATTTTTCCATTTTAGCCAATATTGTTTTATGTACAAAAATTCTTTTGGCCTGCATATTGCTGGTTAGGAACGTCCTACATACATGATCCTTACACCTACTTGTTGGTGCTGGCACGGAGGTCAGCTGCATGTCATTTTTTAAGCGCTATGATGAACGGAACCAAGGTTATGACCGTTTGGGTCACCCCATTCATTCTCAATGGAGAATGAAGCAAAAGGGAGAGGGAACCCCGTTCTGCTTTTAACCCTATATTATGGTCCCAGAACATGCCAAAACCCCCAGAATTGGGTCACACACTCTCGAGACCTGTGCGGTCACAATGCTATACGGCTTGACGCACTGGAAGGTTCAAATCCCGCTCTGCGCCAGACGGAAAAGGAGTCGTGCTCCCATTCATTCTCAATGGAGAATGAACCAAAAAAAGAGGGGGAACCCCGGTTTGCTCTTAAACGTATAGCATGGTCCCAGAACATGCCAGAACCCCCAAAATTAGGTCACACAGACTACAGACCTGTACGATCACAATGATATATGGCTTGACGCACTGGAAGGTTCAAGGGCCCGTCTGCGCTAGCCAGAAGCCGGGTCGATCTCCCATTCATTTCAATGGGGGGATGAGCAAAATGAGTTGGCAAATGCCCTTTGCTTTGCACCTCACAAAATGGCCCCAGAACATGCCACAATCCCCAGAATTAGGTCACACACCCTCAAGACCAGTACGGTAACCATGACATGTGCCCCGAACCCGTGCTAGGCTCGAGGCCCCGTCTGCACCAGCCAGAATAGGTCAGCCCTGTCATGGCTGCTGAAAAAACCAGGCTCATTAAATGATTTATTTCTCTAAAAGTAAGTGTCCCATGAGAATGTCTCAACACTTTCTGCACACTGCTAGTCATGAGCTTCAGTTTGATGTGACATATGTAAATGTAACTGCATTTTTGGGCCAAAGGCAGCCTGGCCAAAAGTGGCCTTTATTGAAGGCCTTTATGGAGACCATTCACCAAAGCTGGGTATGGGCCATGCAACATGCCCAGGAATGGTGAATGATGTTGGCTGGGCCGCAGGGCCTCCGTGCCTGCCATAGGACACACACACTCCTCCACAGCTTCATATTTCACAGACATGAACTAGAGACCTGTACGCTCACGATGATATGCGCCCCGAACCCGTGCTAGGCTCGAGGCCCCGTCTGCACCAGCCAGAATAGGTCAGCCCTGTCATGGCTGCTGAAAAAACCAGGCTCATTAAATGATTTATTTCTCTAAAAGTAAGTGTCCCATGAGAATGTCTCAACACTTTCTGCACACTGCTAGTCATGAGCTTCAGTTTGATGTGACATATGTAAATGTCACTGCATTTTTGGGCCCAAGGCAGCCTGGCCAAAAGTGGCCTTTATTGAAGGCCTTTATGGAGACCATTCACCAAAGCTGGGTATGGGCCATGCAACATGCCCAGGAATGGTGAATGATGTTGGCTGGGCCTCCGTGCCTCCGTGCCTGCCCTAGGACACACACACTCCTCCACAGCTTCATATTTCACAGACATGAACTAGAGACCTGTACGCTCACGATGATATGCGCCCCGAACCCGTGCTAGGCTCGAGGCCCCGTCTGCACCAGCCAGAATAGGTCAGCCCTGTCATGGCTGCTGAAAAAACCAGGCTCATTAAATGATTTATTTCTCTAAAAGTAAGTGTCCCATGAGAATGTCTCAACACTTTCTGCACACTGCTAGTCATGAGCTTCAGTTTGATGTGACATATGTAAATGTCACTGCATTTTTGGGCCCAAGGCAGCCTGGCCAAAAGTGGCCTTTATTGAAGGCCTTTATGGAGACCATTCACCAAAGCTGGGTATGGGCCATGCAACATGCCCAGGAATGGTGAATGATGTTGGCTGGGCCGCAGGGCCTCCGTGCCTGCCATAGGACACACACACTCCTCCACAGCTTCATATTTCACAGACATGAACTAGAGACCTGTACGCTCACGATGATATGCGCCCCGAACCCGTGCTAGGCTCGAGGCCCCGTCTGCACCAGCCAGAATAGGTCAGCCCTGTCATGGCTGCTGAAAAAACCAGGCTCATTAAATGATTTATTTCTCTAAAAGTAAGTGTCCCATGAGAATGTCTCAACACTTTCTGCACACTGCTAGTCATGAGCTTCAGTTTGATGTGACATATGTAAATGTCACTGCATTTTTGGGCCCAAGGCAGCCTGGCCAAAAGTGGCCTTTATTGAAGGCCTTTATGGAGACCATTCACCAAAGCTGGGTATGGGCCATGCAACATGCCCAGGAATGGTGAATGATGTTGGCTGGGCCTCCGTGCCTCCGTGCCTGCCCTAGGACACACACACTCCTCCACAGCTTCATATTTCACAGACATGAACTAGAGACCTGTACGCTCACGATGATATGCGCCCCGAACCCGTGCTAGGCTCGAGGCCCCGTCTGCACCAGCCAGAATAGGTCAGCCCTGTCATGGCTGCTGAAAAAACCAGGCTCATTAAATGATTTATTTCTCTAAAAGTAAGTGTCCCATGAGAATGTCTCAACACTTTCTGTACACTGCTAGTCATGAGCTTCAGTTTGATGTGACATATGCAAATGTCACTGCATTTTTGGGCCCAAGGCAGCCTGGCCAAAAGTGGCCTTTTTTGAAGGCCTTTATGGAGACCATTCACCAAAGCTGGGTATGGGCCATGCAACATGCCCAGGAATGGTGAATGATGTTGGCTGGGCCGCAGGGCCTCCGTGCCTGCCCTAGGACACACACACTCCTCCACAGCTTCATATTTCACAGACATGAACTAGAGACCTGTACGCTCACGATGATATGCGCCCCGAACCCGTGCTAGGCTCGAGGCCCTGTCTGCACCAGCCACAATAGGTCAGCCCTGTCATGGCTGCTGAAAAAACCAGGCTCACTAAATGATTTATTTCTCTAAAAGTAAGTGTCCCATGAGAATGTCTCAACACTTTCTGCACACT
>NW_025813829.1:57500-65000 GCF_021917145.1 Hypomesus transpacificus | reverse complement strand
CACAAGTATCATGTCCTCATGAGAAGATTACATTAAGAATGACCTCCTCAGCTGGAATGTGTGAGGCCAGAAAAACAGATACTTTGACAAACAGATACATACAGATTCTGTAACTCTGTGTGGCCAGATCACAGGAATGTGTTCCGCCAGAAACAAATGACTGGGTTTGCACTTCACTGACATCTCTATCAGGGGCTTCCTTCTGAAGTGAGACATGCAAGTATCACTGCATTTTTGGGCCCAAGGCGGCCTTTTTTGCATGCCTGTATGGAGACCATTCACCAATCTTGGGCCTGGCGCCAGCCACATGCCCAAGATTGGTGAATGATGTTGGCTGGGCTGCAGAGCCACTCTGCCTGCCCTAGGACACACAAAGTCCTCAACAGCTTCATAAACCTTTAGAACAATTTTAAATAACCTCAGCTTGATTATGTGAGTATGTGAAAATAATTTGGTGCAGTGAACTTCAGTTCATGTTATCCTTGAACTTGATGTGTGACAGGGTCAAACAAAAACACACACAGAGAGTTATGCCAAAATAGACCTATCCACATGCAATTAGGGCCTTTGTTTAAAACATTCTATTCACAAACAGTGGTTTGAATTCCACTCAATTTTAAAAACAGCTTGGCATTGACTGAATTCTGTCAGTCAAGAAATACAGTGGCCTGAAACAGAAAAACAGGGCTGGCCTGCCAGGCTCACAGACCTATAGGCCCATGTTTACAAATGCAAAAAGGCCACTGTTGACAATAGTCTCCCTACTCACAAAGAAATCCACTCTATTTTCAAACAGCTGGGCATAGAGGTTGATAGGACTGAATTATGTCTTTAAACATGTTTATGATGTCCTCCTGAAATACATTTTAGCTTACATTTACAGTTTTAGGGTGGCTTAAAAACACACAAATGCATGTACAGCATTTTTTACAACAGTATAATACAAAATAAGGCATTTCTTTGTTGAGTCAAATTAAGCCGCTGGCTCCACTCCTGGTGGTGCCCTTCCGTCAATTCCTTTAAGTTTCAGCTTTGCAACCATACTCCCCCCGGAACACAAAGACTTTGGTTTCCCGAACAGACCTATCCACATGCAATTAGGGCCTTTGTTTTATTTTATACAACAGTACCATACAAAATAAGGCATTCCAATTACAGGGCCTCAAAAGAGTCCTGTATTGTTATTTTGAAACAGCTTGGCATTGAGTTTGATAGGACTCATCTTAAACAAGTATATCTACCAAAAACGAACATATTTACAGGCAGAAGTCGGAATCTTAAACGGCCAGAACACTTTGTACTGTGCCAACGAAAGAAATGAAAGGACCAGTCTGAAATCAAAACACACAAATCAAAACTGGATCTGGAACGGGAGCAGATCCATTGAACACTGTTCTTTCTGGTCTGACATAAACATTTGCTGGAAAAAAACGAAAAGTTGAACGTGAAACAACAGATGGTCGTGGAGCCTGGAACCTCTGGAATGTTCTGGGAGAGCTGTACTGCTGTGTTAAGGCAATGTCCTGACAGTTTGGGCAGTGTTACGTGGATGCAATAAGAGACAACATTTACCAAATCAAACACAGTTTGTGTTGTTTAAGTTACTTTCCCAGCCCGACGCTCAACAGGTGTATATAATTGGAAACCCTTTCGTGAAGATCAATGCAGAGTACGGTCCCTATCCCATAGACTCAGATATCTAAAGTTACAGCTGGCCAAACGCCAGATGGAGGCGAGTCGGATCACTAGGGACGACATCTGGGACTACAGTCAAAAGCAGAAGGCGCGGCACTACATAGTAGAGTTCTCTCCATCAGTCTTCTAGCGAGTCATCTTAGATGTCAGCCCCCGTGGCTGCTGGGGTGGAACGCTGCTGAAGATGCTGACGAATGCCCCCGGCCGTCCCTCTTAATCATGGCCCCAGTTCAGAGGAAGAAGAACCCACAAAATAGAACCGGAGTCCTATTCCATTATTCCTAGCTGCGGCCTTTTTTTCATGCCTGTTAAGACCATTCACCAAAGTTGGGCCTGCCGCCAGCCACATGCCCAAGATTGGTGAATGATGTTGGCTGGGCTGCAGGGGGGCCACTCTGCCTGCCCTAGGACACACAGTCCTCAACCGCTTCATAAACCTTTAGAAAAAATGTAAATAACCTCAGCTTGATTATGTGAGTATGTGAAATTCATTTGGTGCAGTGAACTTCAGTTCATGTTATTTATGAACTTGATGTGTGTGACAGGGTCAAACAAAAACACACACAGAGAGTTAGGCCACAACAGACCTATCCACATGCAATTAGGGCCTCTGTTTAAAACATTCTATTTACAAACAGTGGTTTGAATTCCACTCAATTTTTAAAACAGCTTGGCATTGACTGAATTCTTTCAGTCAAGAAATACAGAGGCCTGAAACAGAAAAACAGAACTGGCCTGCCAGGCTCACAGACCAATAGGCCCATGTTTACAAATGCAAATAGGCCCATGTTGACAATAGTCTCCCTACTCATACAGAAGTTATTTTTAAACAGCTGGTTATAGAGGTTGATAGGACTGAATTATGTCTGTAAGCATGTGTATGATGTCCTCCTGAAATTACATTACATTGACCATGACCTCAGCTGGGATCAGTGAGTGACCTGGGAATCATTGCAGTAGACTAAGCCATGTTTCCCTGCACTATTGAGAGCTTCACATCAATATCAACCATTCATTTGTGTCTTGTGGTGGTATCAGTGAACCCAGGCCAGATATTCAGATACATTGAGTAAACAAATACAGACAGGCATTTTCTGTAACTCTGGATACTAGGTGGCTAGTAAAATGGTGGCCAGGTCACAGGAATGTTTTCTGCCAGAAAAACAAAGGACTGGCCCTGCCAGGCTTTTCAGTTCAATTCACATGCAAATAGGCCTCTGTTTACAAAGGTATCTTGACTAACACAACATTCCCCTAAAACTTTTAGACAGCTTGGCAGAGAGATTCATGTGAATTAATTATGTCTTTAAACACAGGTATCATGTCCTCATGAGAACATTACATTAAGAATGACCTCCTCAGCTGGAATGTGTGAGGCCAGAAAAACCGATACTTTGACAAACAGATACATACATATTCTGTAACTCTGTGTGGCCAGATCACAGGAATGTGTTCTTCCAGAAACAAATGACTGGGTTTGCACTTCACTGACATCTCTATCAGGGGCTTCCTTCTGAAGTGAGACATGCAAGTATCACTGCATTTTTGGGCCCAAGGCGGCCTTCTTTGCATGCCTGTTAAGACCATTCACCAAAGTTGGGCCTGCCGCCAGCCACATGCCCAAGATTGGTGAATGATGTTGGCTGGGCTGCAGGGGGGCCACTCTGCCTGCCCTAGGACACACAAAGTCCTCAACAGCTTCATAAACCTTTAGAACAATTTTAAATAACCTCAGCTTGATTATGTGAGTATGTGAAATTCATTTGGTGCAGTGAACTTCAGTTCATGTTATTTATGAACTTGATGTGTGTGACAGGGTCAAACAAAAACACACACAGAGAGTTAGGCCACAACAGACCTATCCACATGCAATTAGGGCCTCTGTTTAAAACATTCTATTTACAAACAGTGGTTTGAATTCCACTCAATTTTTAAAACAGCTTGGCATTGACTGAATTCTTTCAGTCAAGAAATACAGAGGCCTGAAACAGAAAAACAGAACTGGCCTGCCAGGCTCACAGACCAATAGGCCCATGTTTACAAATGCAAATAGGCCCATGTTGACAATAGTCTCCCTACTCATACAGAAGTTATTTTTAAACAGCTGGTTATAGAGGTTGATAGGACTGAATTATGTCTGTAAGCATGTGTATGATGTCCTCCTGAAATTACATTACATTGACCATGACCTCAGCTGGGATCAGTGAGTGACCTGGGAATCATTGCAGTAGACTAAGCCATGTTTCCCTGCACTATTGAGAGCTTCACATCAATATCAACCATTCATTTGTGTCTTGTAGTGGTATCAGTGAACCCAGGCCAGATATTCAGATACATTGAGTAAACAAATACAGACAGGCATTTTCTGTAACTCTGGATACTAGGTGGCTAGTAAAATGGTGGCCAGGTCACAGGAATGTTTTCTGCCAGAAAAACAAAGGACTGGCCCTGCCAGGCTTTTCAGTTCAATTCACATGCAAATAGGCCTCTGTTTACAAAGGTATCTTGACTAACACAACATTCCCCTAAAACTTTTAGACAGCTTGGCAGAGAGATTCATGTGAATTAATTATGTCTTTAAACACAGGTATCATGTCCTCATGAGAACATTACATTAAGAATGACCTCCTCAGCTGGAATGTGTGAGGCCAGAAAAACCGATACTTTGACAAACAGATACATACATATTCTGTAACTCTGTGTGGCCAGATCACAGGAATGTGTTCTTCCAGAAACAAATGACTGGGTTTGCACTTCACTGACATCTCTATCAGGGGCTTCCTTCTGAAGTGAGACATGCAAGTATCACTGCATTTTTGGGCCCAAGGCGGCCTTCTTTGCATGCCTGTTAAGACCATTCACCAAAGTTGGGCCTGCCGCCAGCCACATGCCCAAGATTGGTGAATGATGTTGGCTGGGCTGCAGGGGGGCCACTCTGCCTGCCCTAGGACACACAAAGTCCTCAACAGCTTCATAAACCTTTAGAACAATTTTAAATAACCTCAGCTTGATTATGTGAGTATGTGAAATTCATTTGGTGCAGTGAACTTCAGTTCATGTTATTTATGAACTTGATGTGTGTGACAGGGTCAAACAAAAACACACACAGAGAGTTAGGCCACAACAGACCTATCCACATGCAATTAGGGCCTCTGTTTAAAACATTCTATTTACAAACAGTGGTTTGAATTCCACTCAATTTTTAAAACAGCTTGGCATTGACTGAATTCTTTCAGTCAAGAAATACAGAGGCCTGAAACAGAAAAACAGAACTGGCCTGCCAGGCTCACAGACCAATAGGCCCATGTTTACAAATGCAAATAGGCCCATGTTGACAATAGTCTCCCTACTCATACAGAAGTTATTTTTAAACAGCTGGTTATAGAGGTTGATAGGACTGAATTATGTCTGTAAGCATGTGTATGATGTCCTCCTGAAATTACATTACATTGACCATGACCTCAGCTGGGATCAGTGAGTGACCTGGGAATCATTGCAGTAGACTAAGCCATGTTTCCCTGCACTATTGAGAGCTTCACATCAATATCAACCATTCATTTGTGTCTTGTAGTGGTATCAGTGAACCCAGGCCAGATATTCAGATACATTGAGTAAACAAATACAGACAGGCATTTTCTGTAACTCTGGATACTAGGTGGCTAGTAAAATGGTGGCCAGGTCACAGGAATGTTTTCTGCCAGAAAAACAAAGGACTGGCCCTGCCAGGCTTTTCAGTTCAATTCACATGCAAATAGGCCTCTGTTTACAAAGGTATCTTGACTAACACAACATTCCCCTAAAACTTTTAGACAGCTTGGCAGAGAGATTCATGTGAATTAATTATGTCTTTAAACACAGGTATCATGTCCTCATGAGAACATTACATTAAGAATGACCTCCTCAGCTGGAATGTGTGAGGCCAGAAAAACCGATACTTTGACAAACAGATACATACATATTCTGTAACTCTGTGTGGCCAGATCACAGGAATGTGTTCTTCCAGAAACAAATGACTGGGTTTGCACTTCACTGACATCTCTATCAGGGGCTTCCTTCTGAAGTGAGACATGCAAGTATCACTGCATTTTTGGGCCCAAGGCGGCCTTTTCTTCATGCCTGTTAAGACCATTCACCAAAGTTGGGCCTGCCGCCAGCCACATGCCCAAGATTGGTGAATGATGTTGGCTGGGCTGCAGGGGGGCCACTCTGCCTGCCCTAGGACACACAAAGTCCTCAACAGCTTCATAAACCTTTAGAACAATTTTAAATAACCTCAGCTTGATTATGTGAGTATGTGAAATTCATTTGGTGCAGTGAACTTCAGTTCATGTTATTTATGAACTTGATGTGTGTGACAGGGTCAAACAAAAACACACACAGAGAGTTAGGCCACAACAGACCTATCCACATGCAATTAGGGCCTCTGTTTAAAACATTCTATTTACAAACAGTGGTTTGAATTCCACTCAATTTTTAAAACAGCTTGGCATTGACTGAATTCTGTCAGTCAAGAAATACAGAGGCCTGAAACAGAAAAACAGAACTGGCCTGCCAGGCTCACAGACCAATAGGCCCATGTTTACAAATGCAAATAGGCCAATGTTGACAATAGTCTCCCTACTCATACAGAAGTTATTTTTAAACAGCTGGTTATAGAGGTTGATAGGACTGAATTATGTCTGTAAGCATGTGTATGATGTCCTCCTGAAATTACATTACATTGACCATGACCTCAGCTGGGATCAGTGAGTGACCTGGGAATCATTGCAGTAGACTAAGCCATGTTTCCCTGCACTATTGAGAGCTTCACATCAATATCAACCATTCATTTGTGTCTTGTAGTGGTATCAGTGAACCCAGGCCAGATATTCAGATACATTGAGTAAACAAATACAGACAGGCATTTTCTGTAACTCTGGATACTAGGTGGCTAGTAAAATGGTGGCCAGGTCACAGGAATGTTTTCTGCCAGAAAAACAAAGGACTGGCCCTGCCAGGCTTTTCAGTTCAATTCACATGCAAATAGGCCTCTGTTTACAAAGGTATCTTGACTAACACAACATTCCCCTAAAACTTTTAGACAGCTTGGCAGAGAGATTCATGTGAATTAATTATGTCTTTAAACACAGGTATCATGTCCTCATGAGAACATTACATTAAGAATGACCTCCTCAGCTGGAATGTGTGAGGCCAGAAAAACCGATACTTTGACAAACAGATACATACATATTCTGTAACTCTGTGTGGCCAGATCACAGGAATGTGTTCTTCCAGAAACAAATGACTGGGTTTGCACTTCACTGACATCTCTATCAGGGGCTTCCTTCTGAAGTGAGACATGCAAGTATCACTGCATTTTTGGGCCCAAGGCGGCCTTTTCTTCATGCCTGTTAAGACCATTCACCAAAGTTGGGCCTGCCGCCAGCCACATGCCCAAGATTGGTGAATGATGTTGGCTGGGCTGCAGGGGGGCCACTCTGCCTGCCCTAGGACACACAAAGTCCTCAACAGCTTCATAAACCTTTAGAACAATTTTAAATAACCTCAGCTTGATTATGTGAGTATGTGAAATTCATTTGGTGCAGTGAACTTCAGTTCATGTTATTTATGAACTTGATGTGTGTGACAGGGTCAAACAAAAACACACACAGAGAGTTAGGCCACAACAGACCTATCCACATGCAATTAGGGCCTCTGTTTAAAACATTCTATTTACAAACAGTGGTTTGAATTCCACTCAATTTTTAAAACAGCTTGGCATTGACTGAATTCTGTCAGTCAAGAAATACAGAGGCCTGAAACAGA
>NW_025813829.1:42500-47500 GCF_021917145.1 Hypomesus transpacificus | reverse complement strand
CCCTGGAAGTGCCTGAGTAGGGGGTATGGGTCTCCAGCCCATGGGAGTGCCGAAACGGCCATAAAAAAAATTTGCCCCAAAAAAGCGCCCCCTGTCGGCCGCATGCGGGTGCCCGGGTCGGGGGTGGAGGTCTCCTGCCATCCTGGAGCTCAAAACTTTAAAAAAAATTTTTTCAAAAAATAGCGCCACCAACCGGCCTTCTGCGGTGCTTGGGGGCCCCCCTGGAAGTGCCTGAGTAGGGGGTATGGGTCTCCAGCCCATGGGAGTGCCGAAACGGCCATAAAAAAAATTTGCCCCAAAAAAGCGCCCCCTATCGGCCGCATGCGGGTGCCCGGGTCGGGGGTGGAGGTCTCCTGCCATCCTGGAGCTCAAAACTTAAAAAAAATTTTTTTCAAAAAATAGCGCCACCAACGGGCCATCCGCGGTGCCTGTGGCCCCCACGGGAGGTGCCTGGGTCGGGGGCTGAGACACTGGTGTCTCCCTGGGACTTTGGAAAAAAAAAAATTTTTTGGACCTCCAGACCTCTCGGGGTCCGGGGGGTATCCGACCGGGGTGCCTCTTGGGCGGGCACTGGGTCCTGGGCAGACCCTCTGGTTCTTTTCAGGTCTCTGAAAACCAGGTTTCTGAAATCACGCCGATGGTCGTCTGGTGGACTGGGGCCCGCGACCATGTAAAGTTTGTAATCTCGAAGCTGGGAGACTGCTGAAAAGGCTGGGAAAACGGTCAAACACGGTTATCTCCGGTGCCGTTCAACCGATTTTTGTGAATAAAGGCTCGTTGGATAGGTAAGACCCGGGGCAACAAAACCCCGGTGTGCAACTTTTGCGCACGTGCGCGTGCGCGACACAGGAACCGAAACAAAACTTCAAACAGAGTTGCCGACTCGAAAACGGGTGAAAGTGGGGGAAATAACGATTGAGCAAGGTGCTCAGCACTCCAACTTGAATAACAAAGTCATCCGGGGCCAGATGGGTGGTACCAAACGAAAGTTATTAGCGAAATAAAATGTCTAAATTTCTAAATCGGTGCTAAAAAGTTGGATGTGGTCGAAATGAAGAGAAAAGCTGTTTGATCGTTTTCCTCACACTCTAACTCAGCTGACAAAATGATCCCCGTTGAAATTGGTGGCACAGAACGGAAACGGGAGAAGAAATAAAACGTGAAAAGGCCCTACGCGGGCATGACAAAAATTTCAAACGTCCCTACTTGGGCATGAAACTCTTTGATAAGGGAAGAAAACCACCCTCCTGTCTGCCCCAGGCTCTGACTTAAATAATAAATCACGTTTGGAGAAGATCCCACGTTCGGGCGAGTAACTGTGAATTTTCAAGGCGCAGGCCCGTGTGTCATTTTGGGGCTTTGGAGGCAGGCCAAAATAGCTCTGCGCTGACTTAACTCGGCTTTGCGGGCACTCAGCGAGTCGAGGGAGGGCTCGTTGGATAGGTATGGCCCGGGGGATGAAGGAAAAGGAGAGACCCCCGGGCGTGCACGCGCGTGGGAGACGCACGGAACGAAACAAAATTTCAAACGGCTCTCCCGAAATGGGGACACTTTTTTCGGGGGGAAAGAAGACATTTCTCGCTGCCCCAGAGTCCAACTTGAACAGTCAAAGAGTCCCCGTGTAAATGCGTGGGCTAGAACGGAAACGGGAGGCCGACGAAAATTTCGAACGTCCCCACTCGGGCACGAAACTCTTTTTTCGGGGAGAAAAACCACCCTCCTATCTGCCCCAGGCTCTGACTTAAATAATAAATCACGTTTGGAGAAGATCCCACGTTCGGGCGAGTAACTGTGAATTTTCAAGGCGCAGGCCCGTGTGTCATTTTGGGGCTTTGGAGGCAGGCCAAAATAGCTCTGCGCTGACTTAACTCGGCTTTGCGGGCACTCAGCGAGTCGAGGGAGGGCTCGTTGGATAGGTATGGCCCGGGGGATGAAGGAAAAGGAGAGACCCCCGGGCGTGCACGCGCGTGGGAGACGCACGGAACGAAACAAAATTTCAAACGGCTCTCCCGAAATGGGGACACTTTTTTCGGGGGGAAAGAAGACATTTCTCGCTGCCCCAGAGTCCAACTTGAACAGTCAAAGAGTCCCCGTGTAAATGCGTGGGCTAGAACGGAAACGGGAGGCCGACGAAAATTTCGAACGTCCCCACTCGGGCACGAAACTCTTTTTTCGGGGAGAAAAACCACCCTCCTATCTGCCCCAGGCTCTGACTTAAATAATAAATCACGTTTGGAGAAGATCCCACGTTCGGGCGAGTAACTGTGAATTTTCAAGGCGCAGGCCCGTGTGTCATTTTGGGGCTTTGGAGGCAGGCCAAAATAGCTCTGCGCTGACTTAACTCGGCTTTGCGGGCACTCAGCGAGTCGAGGGAGGGCTCGTTGGATAGGTATGGCCCGGGGGATGAAGGAAAAGGAGAGACCCCCGGGCGTGCACGCGCGTGGGAGACGCACGGAACGAAACAAAAGTTCAAACGTCTCCCCTGAAATAAGTACACCTTTTCAGGGGAAGATAAACACTCCCCTCCGTGCCCCCGGGTCTAACTGGAATAATAAAAGAGTCCCCAGCCAAATCCCATGTTCCGTTGAATAACTGTGAATTTATTATCTCGCCAGCATTCAATAAGTCAAGCACACTTTCAGTCTGCAAAAGTGGAAGGAATTGAGACTTGTGTAGAGGCATCTCCACTTTGCGGGCACTCAGAGACTCGGGGGAAGACTTTTTGGATAGGTATGGACCGGGGGAAGAAGGCCGAGGAGAGACCCCCGGGCGTGCACGCGCGCGGGAGACGCACGGAACGAAACAAGATTTCAAACGCTTCTACCGAGTCGGGAACACGTTTTCCGGGTGAAATGACCACAGTGCACGCTGCCCCCGCCTCCAACTTAAATGGGAAAATTGTCCCCGTCGAGATCCATGGGACACAACGGACACGGGAGGCCGACGAATATTTCAAACGTCTCCCCCGAAAAAAGTACACCTTTTCCGGGGAAGATAAACACTCTCCGCGCTGCCCCAGCCTCCAACTTGAATTATAAAAGTGTCCCCAGCCAAATCCCACGTTCGGGTGAATAACTGTGAATTTTACACCTCCAAAGCATTCAAAAAGTCAAGCACACTTTCAGTCGGCAAAAGTGGAAGGAATTTGAGACTCGTGTGGAGGCATCTCCACTTTGCGGGCACTCAGAGACTCGGGGGAAGACTTTTTGGATAGGTATGGACCGGGGGAAGAAGGCCCATGAGAGACCCCCGGGCGTGCACGCGCGCGGGAAACGCACGGAACGAAACAAGATTTCAAACGCTTCTACCGAGTCGGGAACACCGTTTCCGGGTGAAACGACCACAGTGCACGCTGCCCCCGCCTCCAACTTATATGGGAAAATTGTCCCCGTTCAAATCCATGGGGCAGAACGAAAACGGGAGGCCCGCGAATATTTCAAACGTCTCCCCCGAAAAAAGTACACCTTTTCCGGGGAGAAAAAACACACTACCCGCTGCCCCAGCCTCCAACTTGAATTATAAAAGTGTCCCCAGCCAAATCCCACGCTCGGGCGAGAAACGGCGAATTTTACCCTTTTTCACCTTTCCACACCTCCAGCGCACCCTCACACGGTCATCCCCGGCCTCCCAGGGGACCACCACTCCGGGACGTCCCCGGGCACCCATCCCCGGGCTCCCAAGGGACCCCCACTCCGGCCGCACCCTGCACACCCACTTTTGGGATCCAAGGGGACCCCCCCACACCCTCCCGGCCTCCCCGGGGACCCCCTCTCCAAGGGGGGACTGCACACCTCCGGGGGGGGTGTCCCCCATCACCCATTCACCGGGGGGCCCTGTGCACCCACTATTAAGCCCACCCCCTGTGTTAAAACCCATTAAATGCAACTTTAAAAAATATGTGCCCCTGGTCATCCAATTGAAAAATTGTGCCCCTGGTCATCCTCCCATTGACTCCCATTCAAGTTGGACTTAGGTTTTGAAGGCTTAAAAGTTTGTGCATCTGGGCATCTCCCATTGACTTCCATTCAAGTTGGACTTAGGTTTTGAAGGCTTAAAAGTTTGTGCCTCTGGGCATCCGCCCATTGACTTCCATTCAAAATGGACTTAGGTTTTGGACGCTTAAAATTTTGTGCCTCTGGGCATCCGCCCATTGACTTCCATTCAAAATGGACTTAGGTTTTGAAGGCTTAAAATTTTGTGCCTCTGGGCATCCGCCCATTGACTTCCATTCAAAATGGACTTAGGTTTTGAAGGCTTAAAAGTTTGTGCCTCTGGGCATCCGCCCATTGACTTCCATTCAAAATGGACTTAGGTTTTGAAGGCTTAAAATTTTGTGCCTCTGGGCATCCGCCCATTGACTTCCATTCAAAATGGACTTAGGTTTTGAAGGCTTAAAAGTTTGTGCCTCTGGTGATCCGCCCATTGACTCCCATTCAAGTTGGACTTAGGTTTTGGAGGCTTAAAAGTTTGTGCCTCTGGTGATCCGCCCATTGACTCCCATTCAAGTTGGACTTAGGTTTTGGAGGCTTAAAAGTTTGTGCCTCTGGTGATCCGCCCATTGACTCCCATTCAAGTTGGACTTAGGTTTTGAAGGCTTAAAAGTTTGTGCCTCTGGTGATCCGCCCATTGACTCCCATTCAAGTTGGACTTAGGTTTTGGAGGCTTAAAAGTTTGTGCCTCTGGTGATCCGCCCATTGACTCCCATTCAAGTTGGACTTAGGTTTTGGAGGCTTAAAAGTTTGTGCCTCTGGTGATCCGCCCATTGACTCCCATTCAAGTTGGACTTAGGTTTTGAAGGCTTAAAAGTTTGTGCCTCTGGTGATCCGCCCATTGACTCCCATTCAAGTTGGACTTAGGTTTTGAAGGCTTAAAAGTTTGTGCCTCTGGTGATCCGCCCATTGACTCCCATTCAAGTTGGACTTAGGTTTTGGAGGCTTAAAAGTTTGTGCCTCTGGTGATCCGCCCATTGACTCCCATTCAAGTTGGACTTAGGTTTTGAA
>NW_025813829.1:0-35000 GCF_021917145.1 Hypomesus transpacificus | reverse complement strand
GGGGCTCCCTTTAAAAGAAACAGAGGCGGGCCAGATCATTTAGGCCGTTGACTGCCCTCCGGTCGCCCACCGGTTACAGTGCAACCGTGGCTCACAGCTACCTCCCAAGTCAGACCGGCCCCAGAAACTCAATTTTCCAGGCCCTTCGATTCACACAGCGGACCACGGAGCCCAGAACGGGAGTTCTACCCATGCCGAAGCACTTCAGTTCTCCACAAGCCAAGCACCGAAGCAAAGCACGCCTCTCCTCGTGCAGGACGCCCACCGGCCAATACCGATAAAGCTCGGACAGCACAAGGGGGTCTTCGCGGCTCCCAGAGACGAGGCACCATCGACGGCGCACTCGTGCAGCCGTCAGAGCCCCCATCCCCAGTCGCCCCGATTCCCCACAGAACTGCCAAGCCCACAGGCTAACCGCGCATCACCGGCCAAATTTCAGAGTTTTTGCCCCCGACGAAAGCCCCCCAGCCCCAGCCCGGGATACCCCCCCCCCCGCCACAGCCCCCGTCAGCGACGGAGGTCTGCGCGGACAGGGAGGGACGGCCGAGCCAGAACCAGAGGACCCCCGTCGGGGGCACGCTCCTTATTCTAAGAATTACTAAGGAACATGTGTCTAGAGGAAGATGGACTTCATGGCATAAACAGTAAGTTATAATTTGGTGGGCAGGTCATGTACAGGTCTTTTCAATATGTTTGGGTTGGTACCCTAACAATGTCATTGGCTTGTCGTTATAACAGAGTAAGTGCTACTTGTTGGGGTAGTCTTCTGTGACTTTTTCATCTGATATTCATACACATTGTGTTTGTCATTTGCTTCTAAATTCCAATATTACATGACTTTAAACTGAAGCCTTGATTGATTTCAATGTTCTTCAGTGCTTGTCTGTGAGGCAGTGTGATCTGTCTGTTCCTTCTCTGTATTATACCAGTGTTAACAATCTCCTTTGCATTTTACACTGCCTGTAGTAAATATACCTGTATTTGGTGCAATGTTTGCACTCAGTCCCAACTAAATCTGTCTTTGGATTGTTGCGATCGGTACCCTAACAATGGCATTGGCTTGTTCTTATAACAGAGTAAGTGCTACTTGTTGGGGTAGTCTTCTGTGACTTTTCATCTGATATTCATACACATTGTGTTTGTCATTTTCTTCTAAATTCCAATATTACATGACTTTAAACTGAAGCCTTGATTGATTTCAATGTTCTTCAGTACTTGTCTGTGAGGCAGTGTGATCTGTCTGTTCCTTCTCTGTATTATACCAGTGTTAACAATCTCCTTTGCATTTTACACTGCCTGTAGTAAATATACCTGTATTTGGTGCAATGTTTAAACTGAGTCCCAACTAGATCTGTCTTTGGATTGTTGCGATCGGTACCCTAACAATGGCATTGGCTTGTCCTTATAACAGAGTAAATGCTACTTGTTGGGGTAGTCTTCTGTGACTTTTTCATCTGATATTCATACACATTGTGTTTGTCATTTGCTTCTAAATTCCAATATTACATGACTTTAAACTGAAGCCTTGATTGATTTCAATGTTCTTCAGTGCTTGTCTGTGAGGCAGTGTGATCTGTCTGTTCCTTCTCTGTATTATACCAGTGTTAACAATCTCCTTTGCATTTTACACTGCCTGTAGTAAATATACCTGTATTTGGTGCAATGTTTGCACTGAGTCCCAACTAAATCTGTCTTTGGATTGTTGCGATCGGTACCCTAACAATGGCATTGGCTTGTCCTTATAACAGAGTAAGTGCTACTTGTTGGGGTAGTGTTCTGTGACTTTTCATCTGATATTCATACACATTGTGTTTGTCATTTGCTTCTAAATTCCAATATTACATGACTTTAAACTGAAGCCTTGATTGATTTCAATGTTCTTCAGTGCTTGTCTGTGAGGCAGTGTGATCTGTGTCTGTTCCTTCTCTGTATTATACCAGTGTTAACAATCTCCTTTGCATTTTACACTCCCTGTAGTAAATATACCTGTATTTGGTGCAATGTTTGCACTGAGTCCCAACTAAATCTGTCCTTGGATTGTTGCGATCGGTACCCTAACAATGGCATTGGCTTGTCCTTATAACAGAGTAAGTGCTACTTGTTGGGGTAGTCTTCTGTGACTTTTTTATCTGATATTCATACACATTGTGTTTGTCATTTGCTTCTAAATTGAAATATTACATGACTTTAAACTGAAGCCTTTATTGATTTCAATGTTCTTCAGTGCTTGTCTGTGAGGCAGTGTGATCTGTGTCTCTTCTTTCTCCATAATTTACTCTGGTCAATTTCATCCGTATCAAGTTCATTGAGAGTGATCCTTCAACTTGAGTGACTCTCTTTCCTCCAATCACAGAAAGTGCTATTAAGTTGGGGTATTATTCTTCAACGGATGGCAACTATTTAGTTATGACTGTGGGAATGATCAGATTGGTTCCCCTTACAAGATCATTGGTGGCCAAGCCGCGAAGCGGCGAAGCCACATAAGTGATTCTACCTTTTCTTATTATTGGTGGCCAAGCCGCGAAGCGGCGAAGCCACATAAGTGATTCTACCTTTTCTTATTATTATTGGTGGCCAAGCCGCGAAGCGGCGAAGCCACATAAGTGATTCTACCTTTTCTTATTATTATTATTATTACGCTTCTTCTGTCATTGGAGTCTATGGCAGCCCCTAGAACCGTATGGTAAAAAGTTGTGAAATTTGGCACACTCATTAAGCACAGTCCCTTCTTTATATTCACCAAGTTTCATGTCTCCCATTGGAACACTCTAGCGCCACCAACTGGTCAAAGTTGGACTTGTGTTTACACACGTAACTTTTGAACCGTATGACCGATTTTCAAAAATGAGGTACCGTTGGATTCCCTGGATCGAGACGAGTTCAACGCACACCAGGGCGTCAATTTCCGGTTATATAGATTTTCTGCCATTTTGAATTTTGTGAAAAAACGTTTTTTTTTGCTTCTCCTCCCTCAATTTTTGCCAAATCTTCCCCAAAATTGGCAAACATCATCATCAGAGCAACCCTCACAGAAATTATCAAAGGATATTTGATCTTCAAAACCGTTTGTCCGGTACAGTCAATCAAAATCGGCAACAAAGCAACCAAACAGGAAGATGAATCATATCTCAGCTAATCTTTAAGAAATCAACACCAAACTTGGTATGATGACTCGGAACCCTCTTTTGAAGCTGTCCAATGATTTTGGTGTCATGTCATTACTGGGCGTGGCCGCAGGAAGCAGAAATGTGTTTTGGCCAATAACTGTTGATTTGTTTGCCTTTATTAAGTGATTCCTTTGTCTCATGGTATCTTGGGACGTCCCGTGTGTGACCCATCATCATTTGTGATAATAGCCGAATTGATGCGGCCGCCATTTTGAATTCATTGAAAAATGTTTTTTCTCTACTCCTCCTACACATGTTGTCCAATCTTCACCAAATTTCGCAGAGATTATCTTCAGACCAAGCCTCACAAAGGCCATCACATGATTGTTTGATTTTCACAACCGTTTGCCCGGTACAGGCAATCAAAATGTGCAATTAAGCCATCAAACAGGAAGTTGGGTCGTATCTCAGCAAATCTTTGATGGATTCACACCAAACTTGCCGCATGCACTCGGAACCCTGTTCTGAGGATTTCTAAAGTGTTTTATGGGTCATTTGACTGCTTGGCCACCTCATTACTGCTTGCAGCTATATTTATTATTATTACGCTTCTTCTGTCATTGGAGTCTATGGCAGCCCCTAGAACCGTATGGTAAAAAGTTGTGAAATTTGGCACACTCATTAAGCACAGTCCCTTCTTTAAATTCACCAAGTTTCATGTCTCCCATTGGAGCACACTAGCGCCACCAACTGGTCAAAGTTGGACTTGTGTTTACACACGTAACTTTTGAACCGTATGACCGATTTTCAAAAATGAGGTACCGTTGGATTTCCTGGATTGAGTCGAGTTCAACGCACACCATGGCGTCAATTTCCGGTTTTGTAGATTTTCTGCCATTTTGAATTTTGTGAAAAAACGTTTTTTTGCTTCTCCTCCCTCAATTTTGGTCAATTCCTCCCCAGAATTGGCACACATCATCATCAGACCAACCCTCACAGAAGTTATCAAAGGATATTTGATTTTCAAAACCGTTTTTCCGGTACAGCCAATCAAAATTGGCAAAAAAGCAACCAAACAGGAAGTTGGATCATATCTCAGCAAATCTTTAAGAAATCAACCCCAAACCTGGTTTGATGACTCGGAACCCTCTTTTGAGGCTGTCCAATGATTTTGGTGTCATGTCATTACTGGGCGTGGCCGCGGGAAGCAGAAATGTGTTTTGGCCAATAACTGTTGATTTGTTTGCCTTTATTAAGTGATTCCTTTGTTTCATGATATCTTGGGACGTCCAGTGTGTGACCCATCATTATTTGTGATAATAGCCGAATTGATGCGGCCGCCATTTTGAATTTATTGAAAAATGTTTTTTCTCTACTCCTCCTACACATGTTGTCCAATCTTCACCAAATTTCGCAGAGATTATCTTCAGACCAAGCCTCACAAAGGCCATCACATGATCGTTTGTTTTTCACAACCGTTTGCCCGGTACAGGCAATCAAAATATGCAATTAAGCCATCAAACAGGAAGTTGGGTCGTATCTCAGCAAATCTTTGATGGATTCACACCAAACTTGCTGCATGCACTCAGAACCCTGTTCTGAGGATTTCTAAAGTGTTTTATGGGTCATTTGACTGCTTGGCCACCACATTGCTGCTTGCAGCTATATTTATTATTACGCTTCTTCTGTCATTGGAGTCTATGGCAGCCCCTAGAACCGTATGGTAAAAAGTTGTGAAATTTGGCACACTCATTCAGCACAGTCCCTTCTTTAAATTCACCAAGTTTCATGTCTCCCATTGGAGCACACTAGCGCCACCAACTGGTCAAAGTTGGACTTGTGTTTACACACGTAACTTTTGAACCGTATGACTGATTTTCAAAAATGAGGTACCGTTGGATTTCCTGGATTGAGTCGAGTTCAACGCACATCATGGCGTCAATTTCCGGTTTTGTAGATTTTCTGCCATTTTGAATTTTGTGAAAAAACGTTTTTTTGCTTCTCCTCCCTCAATTTTGGTCAATTCTTCCCCAGAATTGGCACACATCATCATCAGACCAACCCTCACAGAAGTTATCAAAGGATATTTGATTTTCAAAACCGTTTTTCCGGTACAGCCAATCAAAATTGGCAAAAAAGCAACCAAACAGGAAGTTGGATCATATCTCAGCAAATCTTTAAGAAATCAACCCCAAACCTGGTTTGATGACTCGGAACCCTCTTTTGAGGCTGTCCAATGATTTTGGTGTCATGTCATTACTGGGCGTGGCCGCAGGAAGCAGAAATGTGTTTTGGCCAATAACTGTTGATTTGTTTGCCTTTATTAAGTGATTCCTTTGTTTCATGATATCTTGGGACGTCCAGTGTGTGACCCATCATTATTTGTGATAATAGCCGAATTGATGCGGCCGCCATTTTGAATTCATTGAAAAATGTTTTTTCTCTACTCCTCCTACACATGTTGTCCAATCTTCACCAAATTTCGCAGAGATTATCTTCAGACCAAGCCTCACAAAGGCCATCACATGATCGTTTGATTTTCACAACCGTTTGCCCGGTACAGGCAATCAAAATATGCAATTAAGCCATCAAACAGGAAGTTGGGTCGTATCTCAGCAAATCTTTGATGGATTCACACCAAACTTGCTGCATGCACTCAGAACCCTGTTCTGAGGATTTCTAAAGTGTTTTATGGGTCATTTGACTGCTTGGCCACCACATTGCTGCTTGCAGATATATTTTCCTGATGTTCTTTTTCTGAAGTTAATTGAACTGGTAGAGTATCAAGTTATTGGGAACCACACATTGCCTGTATGCTCTATTAAGTTTGAATGCATTTACAGTAGGTTACAATAGTTGTCTCGAAACTCTGTATAGAATGAGTGCTGTATGAAGTTTGCTCTTCTGTAACTGCTGTTTTTGCATCGGAAAAGACTTAAGTCTAGTAGATCATTCAAATAATTGGGCCTTTAAGGCAGAGATCCAAAGCTCCTCTCAATTCTAATGTTTTGAATGTGTGAAATACTTTCTCTGATTAAAATGACAGACCTTAGGTAAAGGCAGAGCACCCGCTTAAGTACCTGAGTCGTTCACAGCATAGCATTTACCGATGTGGGAGTGGTTGTGGTTGCTAAACATGAACCAATCTTAAGTTCTTCCTAGGAATGGAGGGCAGCTCCTCATTCTAAGAATTACTCAGGAACATGTCTCTAGAGGAAGATGGACTTCATGGCATAAACAGTAAGTGATAATTTGGTGGGCAGGTCATGTACAGGTCTTTTCAATATGTTTGGGTTGGTACCCTAACAATGGCATTGGCTTGTCCTTATAACAGAGTAAGTGCTACTTGTTGGGGTAGTCTTCTGTGACTTTTTCATCTGATATTCATACACCTTGTGTTTGTCATTTGCTTCTAAATTCCAATATTACATGACTTTAAACTGAAGCCTTGATTGATTTCAATGTTCTTCAGTGCTTGTCTGTGAGGCAGTGTGATCTGTGTCTGTTCCTTCTCTGTATTATACCAGTGTTAACAATCTCCTTTGCATTTTACACTGCCTGTAGTAAATATACCTGTATTTGGTGTAATGTTTGCACTGAGTCCCAACTAAATCTGTCTTTGGATTGTTGCGATCGGTACCCTAACAATGGCATTGGCTTGTCCTTATAACAGAGTAAGTGCTACTTGTTGGGGTAGTCTTCTGTGACTTTTTCATCGGATATTCATACACATTGTGTTTGTCATTTGCTTCTAAATTGAAATATTACATGACTTTAAACTGAAGCCATGATTGATTTCAATGTTCTTCAGTGCTTGTCTGTGAGGCAGTGTGATCTGTGTCTCTTCTTTCTCCATAATTTACTCTGGTCAATTTCATCCGTATCAAGTTCATTGATCACAGACAGGGAGTCCTAGCGTGAGTGAGGACTCAAGTTTAGCCCCACCGGTTTCACCTTTGCAGCATGGTGGGAGTGGGACTCCGCAGACGTTAGTGATCGGTGACTCCATCACTCGTAACATTAGATTGGAGGGACCAGCGACAGTTTACTGTGTACCTGGGGCCAGAGCTACCGACATAGAAGCTAATCTTAGGGTGCTGGCTAGCACTAGGGCTAAGGCAAATGCCCAAGCTAAGGCACATGGCGCACGCACTGATGATAGGTATGAGAATATTGTCATTCATGTCGGCACCAATGATGTTAGGCTGAGGCAGTCAGAGGTCACGAAGGTTAATATTGCTCGGGCATGTGACCTTGCTCAAAAGATGAGTCGGCATCGAGTAATAGTCTCTGGCCCACTACCTGCTAGGGGGACTGACGAGATCTACAGCAGGCTTGTCTCTCTCAACCGCTGGTTGGCTCGCTTTTGCTCAGAACAGGGTTTAGGATTTGTAGATAATTGGTCTCGTTTCTGGGCCAAACCTGGCTTGTTGAAAAGTGACGGGCTCCATCCTAGCTGGAGAGGTGCTTTTCTTTTGTCTAGGAATATTGAAGCTATTCTAAAGCAGACCTGACACTCACTAGAACAAGCCGGGCTACAGTCTCTTAGAGAGTCTGATAGGTATGTTGATAGGCATGCTGTGAGCTGTTGGGGCCCCGATAGCTCAGCTTGTAGTGTAGCCAGGGTGGTTGCTGATGTTGTTTTTCCCATTGAGACGGTGTCGGCCCCCCGCCCTTTTTCCAAATTCCGGCCCTCAATTATTAGGAATTATACCAATTTAATATATATTCAGCCTTGCTCACCCGTTGCTCTTCCAACTCAGTTTCCTGATAACAGTGCCACCTTTTCAGAAGTATTATCTACGTCTAAAGCTGCCAAAAACCCATACTGGAATGTTGGGCTCCTAAACATCAGATCTCTATCCACAAAGGCCGTTTTGATTAATGATCTGATGTCTGACTGCAGCCTGGACCTGATTGGTTTCACCGAAACCTGGCTAAAACCTGATGAATATTTCCCCCTGAATGAAGCTTCGCCTCCTGATTTTGCGTATTCACACATCCCTCGTGTTTCAAAGAAAGGTGGTGGTGTTGCTATGTTATATAAAGCTAGCTTCAACCTCAGCCTAAAATCTGTCAATACCTTTAAATCATTTGAGATAATTTGTATGAAACCACCAACTACTTTAAAAAGGACTAATTCTACTACTGTTGCCCCCCCTCCTTCGTTTTGTATAGTTACTCTATACCGGCCCCCTGGCCCATACTCCCTCTTCCTTGAGGAATTTGCTGATTTTAGTGCTGATCTTGTGACATACACTGACAATATCTTAATTATGGGTGATTTTAACATTCATGTCGATGACCCAAAAGATCCTCTAAGTAAGGCCTTTACTGCTCTTATGGATTCCACAGGTCTCACTCAGGTGGTTTCTAAACCTACCCATCTTCACTCGCATACATTGGATTTAGTTCTCACGCGGGGAATCAAGATTAGTGATGTCAT
Source organism: Hypomesus transpacificus (assembly GCF_021917145.1). NCBI lineage: Eukaryota > Metazoa > Chordata > Actinopteri > Osmeriformes > Osmeridae > Hypomesus > Hypomesus transpacificus. The sequence continues at coordinate 26,447 of NW_025813829.1, read as the reverse complement.
TGTTCATACCCACAATCCTATATTATCAGACCACTGCCTGGTAACCTTTAAAATGGATCTCTGCCAGAGCCTTGGAGGCACCCAGAATATTTCTATTAGCCGCTGCTTAACCCCAAATACAGTTCTGGAACTGGCTAGTATTCTACCCGCTGCACTAGAAGCACTTGATGTCCCGAATAAATCATTAAATGCTAAAACAAGGGATCTGAATTTGGTTCTTCAGCAATCCCTAGATTCTGTTGCTCCACTCAAACCAAGGAAAAGAATAGACAAGAAACTGGCTCCATGGTATTCAGAGGAAACCCGCACTCTCAAGAGGTCCACTAGAAAATTAGAGTGTAAGTGGCGTACCACTAAATTGGAGGTTTTCCGCCTGGCCTGGAAGGACAGCCAAATAGAGTACAAGCAAGTCCTCATCAGGTCCAGATCAGAATATTTCTCTAAGTTGATTAGTAAGAACAAACACAACACTAAGTTCCTATTTGATACTGTTGCAAAACTCACTAAGAAAAGTACACTCTGTGTTAGTTCAGATCTCTCTCCCAATGATTTCTTAGATTTCTTTGACCAAAAAATCTATGCAATAAGGGACAAACTACAGACTAGTCCTGGAGGAGTGGCCATCAACACTGATTTTCCCTCTGTACCCAGCATTCTGCATGTTGAGACTCTCACTCACTTTAACCCTATTTCTATGGAAGCATTCATCAAGCTGATAGATTCCTCGAAACCCACTAGCTGCCTTCTCGATCCCCTCCCTGCCAAACTTTGTAGGGAACTTCTCCGTATTATTGGACCGCCCATGCTTAGTATTATTAATGAATCTCTTGTAACTGGACAAGTCCCTGACGATTTCAAACAAGCTATTATCAAGCCCCTTCTTAAAAAACCAAACCTGGATCCAGGTTGTCTTAGCAATTACAGGCCCATTTCAAATTTGCCATCTCTCTCAAAAATTTTGGAAAAAGCTGTGGCAAAACAGCTCACTGAGCACCTCTCCTCAAATCAGCTCTATGAACCTCTCCAGTCTGGATTTCGTCTTCACCACAGCACTGAAACTGCATTAGCCAAGGTAGTCAATGATCTATTATTAGCCTCTGACGCGGGCTTTAGCTCTGTCCTTGTTCTTCTAGACCTAAGTGCAGCTTTTGACACTGTAGATCATGAGATTCTCCTGGAACGTATGGAGAACTATGTTGGGATTTCTGGTACTTCACTTCAGTGGTTCAGATCGTATCTATCTGATAGATCACAATATGTCCACTATGATGGTTGCTCATCCAGGAGCTCCATTGTAAAATACGGAGTACCACAGGGTTCAGTTTTAGGCCCTCTGTTATTTTCACTCTATATGTTGCCTTTAGGAAACATAATTAGAAGTTTTGGGGTAGATTTTCACTGCTATGCAGATGATACTCAGCTATACATGTCTATAAAGCCGGGAGAATTTCCACATGCTATGGAAACCTGTGTTTCCGGGTTGAAAACTTGGATGACTGCAAATTTCCTTCTTCTTAATTCGGATAAAACCGAGGTTCAAATTTTTGGTCCGAAAAAACACAGAAATAATTTATCCCATCTAACCTTGGACTTAGACGGCGTCAAAGTATCTCAAAGCCAGCTGGTAAAAAATCTGGGAGTCACAATGGACCCAGACCTTTCATTTGAGTACCATATTAAGCAAATCACCAGAACAGCATTTTTCCATCTACGTAATATTGCCAAAATACGAAAATTCCTCTCAAAGGATGATGCTGAAAAACTAATACATGCTTTTGTTACGTCCCGATTGGACTACTGCAATGTGTTGTTCTCTGGCCTCCCAATTACCTACCTAAAAAACTTACAGCGGGTGCAAAATGCTGCTGCTAGACTATTGACTAAAACTAGAAAGTTTGATCATATAACATCGACTCTTATCTCTTTACACTGGCTCCCTATCCAAGCCAGAGCTGATTTCAAAGTTCTACTACTAACTTACAAATCTCTGCATGGATTGGCACCACTGTACCTCTCCGGTCTCCTTGCACCCTATTGCCCCGCAAGGTCTCTAAGATCTCAAAATGCCGGCTATCTGGTAATACCCAAAGTTAAGAAAAAAACTGCTGGAGGTAGGGCGTTCTCATATAGAGCACCTCTTCTTTGGAACAAATTACCCATCTCAATTAAGGAAGCTGATACTGTCTCGACATTTAAAACTAGATTAAAAACGTTCTTGTTTAGTCAATTCTATGATTGTTAAAGGGAAGTATGTGTGTACTTTCTATGTAAACCTGGGATGTGTGCTTGCCTATGTGTGTATCACATGTAACTTTTAAATTTTAATTATAGCTTATGTTCACATTGCCCAGCTAGATGTTACAAATAAAGTAAACCTGTTACTGTATATTGTTAGTATTATTATTATTATAGTTCCGTTGCTGTATATTGTTACTGTTATAGTTTTTATTACTAGTTGGAGACAACGGGGGACTGGCTGTTTTCATCCTTATTCGTATAAGTATAACCTACTTTAGAGTTCTTTCCCCTGGAACAGATTTCATGTTCCAACTGAAGGGGGCTGTCGTTGTTTTGGTGTGTGGGGCTGCATCAAATACCCTTTTTGCTCTGTTAAATTGCTGCACTAGTCCACACTTGACCGGTGGGGATCTCATTCTATTTTGACTGTAACTGTTAGCTGCTCCTGGCATTCTCTAATCCCTGCTCTCCTCTCTGTCCCCCCCCCACACATTCCCTGTGGTGTGGGGGGTTTGAGCTGTCAGGACCTGCTTGGTCGTCGGTCTGCCAACGCTGAACCAGGTCGTCACCCGGAATCCAGTCTCCATGACGGCCAACAGCGAGTTTCCCGGTCCCATCCAACGTCTATAAAGCCGAACAATGGATTTTGGTGTTTCAAAACCCATTGACACTGTATGACTATGTTTAGCTTGTGTTCTGCTCCTCTCTCTTACCAACCGTCTCTGGAGGAGGGGATCCCTCTCTGAATTGCTCCTCCCAAGGTTTCTTCCATTTTTTCTCCCGGTGGGAGTTTTTCTGGGAGTTTTTCCTTGTCTTCCTTGAGGGTTTAGGTTGGTTGAGGGGCAGTTCTATGGGCGCATGTGAAGCCCTCTGTGACATGCTTGCGTGTAAAAAGGGCTATACAAATAAATTTGATTTGATTTGATTTGATTTGATATGACTGTGGGAATGATCAGATTGGTTCCCCTTACAAGATCATTTCCTGATGTTCTTTTTCTGAAGTTAATTGAACTGCTAGAGTATCAAGTTATTGGGAACCACACATTGCTTGCATGCTCTATTAAGTTTGAATGCATTTACAGTAGGTTACAATTGTTGTCTCGAAACTCTGTATAGAATGAGTGCTGTATGAAGTTTGCTCTTCTGTAACTGCTGTTTTTGCATCGGAAAAGACTTAAGTCTAGTAGATCATTCAAATAATTGGGCTTTTAAGGCAGAGATCCAAAGCTCCTCTCAATTCTAATGTTTTGAATGTGTGAAATACTTTCTCTGATTAAAATGACAGACCTTAGGTAAAGGCAGAGCACCCGCTTAAGTACCTGAGTCGTTCACAGCATAGCATTTACCGATGTGGGAGTGGTTGTGGTTACTAAACATGAACCAATCTTAAGTTCTTCCTAGGAATTGAGGGCAGCTCCTCATTCTAGGAATTACTCAGGAACATGTCTCTAGAGGAAGATGGACTTCATGGCATAAACAGTAAGTGATAATTTGGTGGGCAGGTCATGTACAGGTCTTTTCAATATGTTTGGATTGGTACCCTAACAATGGCATTGGCTTGTACTTATAACAGAGTAAGTGCTACTTGTTGGGGTAGTCTTCTGTGACTTTTTCATCTGATATTCATACACATTGTGTTTGTCATTTGCTTCTAAATTCCAATATTACATGAGTTAAACTGAAGCCTTGATTGATTTATTTCAATGTTCTTCAGTGCTTGTCTGTGAGGCAGTGTGATCTGTCTGTTCCTTCTCTGTATTATACCAGTGTTAACAATCTCCTTTACATTTTACACTGCCTGTAGTAAATATACCTGTATTTGGTGTAATGTTTGCACTGAGTCCCAACTAAATCTGTCTTTGGATTGTTGCGATCGGTACCCTAACAATGGCATTGGCTTGTCCTTATAACAGAGTAAGTGCTACTTGTTGGGGTAGTCTTCTGTGACTTTTTCATCTGATATTCATAGACATTGTGTTTGTCATTTTCTTCTAAATTCCAATATTACATGACTTTAAACTGAAGCCTTGAGTGATTTTAATGTTCTTCAGTGCTTGTCTGTGAGGCAGTGTTATCTGTGTCTGTTCTTTCTCCATAATTTACTCTGGTCAATTTCATCCGTATCAAGTTCATAGAGAATGATCCTTCAACTTGAGTGACTCTCTTTCCTCCAATCACAGAAAGTGCTAATATGTTTGGATTGGTACCCTAACAATGGCATTGGCTTGTACTTAATTGATTTCAATGTTCTTCAGTGCTTGTCTGTGAGGCAGTGTGATCTGTCTGTTCCTTTTCTGTATTATACCAGTGTTAACAATCTCCTTTGCATTTTACACTGCCTGTAGTAAATATACCTGTATTTGGTGTAATGTTTGCACTGAGTCCCAACTAAATCTGTCTTTGGATTGTTGCGATCGGTACCCTAACAATGGCATTGGCTTGTCCTTATAACAGAGTAAGTGCTACTTGTTGGGGTAGTCTTCTGTGACTTTTTCATCTGATATTCATAGACATTGTGTTTGTCATTTTCTTCTAAATTCCAATATTACATGACTTTAAACTGAAGCCTTGAGTGATTTTAATGTTCTTCAGTGCTTGTCTGTGAGGCAGTGTGATCTGTGTCTGTTCTTTCTCCATAATTTACTCTGGTCAATTTCATCCGTATCAAGTTCATAGAGAATGACCCTTCAACTTGAGTGACTCTCTTTCCTCCAATCACAGAAAGTGCTAATATGTTTGGATTGGTACCCTAACAATGGCATTGGCTTGTACTTAATTGATTTCAATGTTCTTCAGTGCTTGTCTGTGAGGCAGTGTGATCTGTCTGTTCCTTCTCTGTATTATACCAGTGTTAACAATCTCCTTTGCATTTTACACTGCCTGTAGTAAATATACCTGTATTTGGTGCAATGTTTAAACTGAGTCCCAACTAGATCTGTCTTTGGATTGTTGCGATCGGTACCCTAACAATGGCATTGGCTTGTCCTTATAACAGAGTAAGTGCTACTTGTTGGGGTAGTCTTATGTGACTTTTTCATCTGATATTCATACACATTGTGTTTGTCATTTGCTTCTAAATTCCAATATTACATGACTTTAAACTGAAGCCTTGATTGATTTCAATGTTCTTCAGTGCTTATCTGTGAGGCAGTGTGATCTGTCTGTTCCTTCTCTGTATTATACCAGTGTTAACAATCTCCTTTGCATTTTACACTGCCTGTAGTAAATATACCTGTATTTGGTGCAATGTTTGCACTGAGTCCCAACTAAATCTGTCTTTGGATTGTTGCGATCGGTACCCTAACAATGGCATTGGCTTGTCCTTATAACAGAGTAAGTGCTACTTGTTGGGGTAGTCTTCTGTGACTTTTTCATCTGATATTCATACACATTGTGTTTGTCATTTGCTTCTAAATTCCAATATTACATGAGTTAAACTGAAGCCTTGATTGATTTATTTCAATGTTCTTCAGTGCTTGTCTGTGAGGCAGTGTGATCTGTCTGTTCCTTCTCTGTATTATACCAGTGTTAACAATCTCCTTTACATTTTACACTGCCTGTAGTAAATATACCTGTATTTGGTGCAATGTTTGCACTGAGTCCCAACTAAATCTGTCTTTGGATTGTTGCGATCGGTACCCTAACAATGGCATTGGCTTGTCCTTATAACAGAGTAAGTGCTACTTGTTGGGGTAGTCTTCTGTGACTTTTCATCTGATATTCATACACATTGTGTTTGTCATTTGCTTCTAAATTCCAATATGACATGACTTTAAACTGAAGCCTTGATTGATTTCAATGTTCTTCAGTGCTTGTCTGTGAGGCAGTGTGATCTGTGTCTGTTCCTTCTCTGTATTATACCAGTGTTAACAATCTCCTTTGCATTTTACACTCCCTGTAGTAAATATACCTGTATTTGGTGCAATGTTTGCACTGAGTCCCAACTAGATCTGTCTTTGGATTGTTGCGATCGGTACCCTAACAATGGCATTGGCTTGTCCTTATAACAGAGTAAGTGCTACTTGTTGGGGTAGTCTTCTGTGACTTTTTCATCTGATATTCATACACATTGTGTTTGTCATTTGCTTCTAAATTCCAATATTACATGAGTTTAAACTGAAGCCTTGATTGATTTATTTTAATGTTCTTCAGTGCTTGTCTGTGAGGCAGTGTGATCTGTCTGTTCCTTCTCTGTATTATACCAGTGTTAACAATCTCCTTTACATTTTACACTGCCTGTAGTAAATATACCTGTATTTGGTGCAATGTTTGCACTGAGTCCCAACTAAATCTGTCTTTGGATTGTTGCGATCGGTACCCTAACAATGGCATTGGCTTGTCCTTATAACAGAGTAAGTGCTACTTGTTGGGGTAGTCTTCTGTGACTTTTTCATCTGATATTCATAGACATTGTGTTTGTCATTTTCTTCTAAATTCCAATATTACATGACTTTAAACTGAAGCCTTGAGTGATTTTAATGTTCTTCAGTGCTTGTCTGTGAGGCAGTGTGATCTGTGTCTGTTCTTTCTCCATAATTTACTCTGGTCAATTTCATCCGTATCAAGTTCATAGAGAATGATCCTTCAACTTGAGTGACTCTCTTTCCTCCAATCACAGAAAGTGCTAATATGTTTGGATTGGTACCCTAACAATGGCATTGGCTTGTACTTAATTGATTTCAATGTTCTTCAGTGCTTGTCTGTGAGGCAGTGTGATCTGTCTGTTCCTTCTCTGTATTATACCAGTGTTAACAATCTCCTTTGCATTTTACACTGCCTGTAGTAAATATACCTGTATTTGGTGCAATGTTTGCACTGAGTCCCAACTAAATCTGTCTTTGGATTGTTGCGATCGGTACCCTAACAATGGCATTGGCTTGTCCTTATAACAGAGTAAGTGCTACTTGTTGGGGTAGTCTTCTGTGACTTTTTCATCTGATATTCATACACATTGTGTTTGTCATTTGCTTCTAAATTCCAATATTACATGAGTTAAACTGAAGCCTTGATTGATTTATTTCAATGTTCTTCAGTGCTTGTCTGTGAGGCAGTGTGATCTGTCTGTTCCTTCTCTGTATTATACCAGTGTTAACAATCTCCTTTACATTTTACACTGCCTGTAGTAAATATACCTGTATTTGGTGCAATGTTTGCACTGAGTCCCAACTAAATCTGTCTTTGGATTGTTGCGATCGGTACCCTAACAATGGCATTGGCTTGTCCTTATAACAGAGTAAGTGCTACTTGTTGGGGTAGTCTTCTGTGACTTTTCATCTGATATTCATACACATTGTGTTTGTCATTTGCTTCTAAATTCCAATATGACATGACTTTAAACTGAAGCCTTGATTGATTTCAATGTTCTTCAGTGCTTGTCTGTGAGGCAGTGTGATCTGTGTCTGTTCCTTCTCTGTATTATACCAGTGTTAACAATCTCCTTTGCATTTTACACTCCCTGTAGTAAATATACCTGTATTTGGTGCAATGTTTGCACTGAGTCCCAACTAAATCTGTCTTTGGATTGTTGCGATCGGTACCCTAACAATGGCATTGGCTTGTCCTTATAACAGAGTAAGTGCTACTTGTTGGGGTAGTCTTCTGTGACTTTTTCATCTGATATTCATACACATTGTGTTTGTCATTTGCTTCTAAATTCCAATATTACATGAGTTTAAACTGAAGCCTTGATTGATTTATTTTAATGTTCTTCAGTGCTTGTCTGTGAGGCAGTGTGATCTGTCTGTTCCTTCTCTGTATTATACCAGTGTTAACAATCTCCTTTACATTTTACACTGCCTGTAGTAAATATACCTGTATTTGGTGCAATGTTTGCACTGAGTCCCAACTAAATCTGTCTTTGGATTGTTGCGATCGGTACCCTAACAATGGCATTGGCTTGTCCTTATAACAGAGTAAGTGCTACTTGTTGGGGTAGTCTTCTGTGACTTTTTCATCTGATATTCATAGACATTGTGTTTGTCATTTTCTTCTAAATTCCAATATTACATGACTTTAAACTGAAGCCTTGAGTGATTTTAATGTTCTTCAGTGCTTGTCTGTGAGGCATTGTGATCTGTCTGTTCCTTCTCTGTATCATACCAGTGTTAACAATCTCCTTTGCATTTTACACTGCCTGTAGTAAATATACCTGTATTTGGTGCAAAGTTTGCACTGAGTCCCAACTAGATCTGTCTTTGGATTGTTGCGATCGGTACCCTAACAATGGCATTGGCTTGTCCTTATAACAGAGTAAGTGCTACTTGTTGGGGTAGTCTTCTGTGACTTTTCATCTGATATTCATACACATTGTGTTTGTCATTTCCTACTAAATTGAAATATTACATGACTTTAAACTGAAGCCTTGATTGATTTCAATGTTCTTCAGTGCTTGTCTGTGAGGCAGTGTGATCTGTGTCTGTTCCTTCTCTGTATTATACCAGTGTTAACAATCTCCTTTGCATTTTACACTGCCTGTAGTAAATATACCTGTATTTGGTGCAATGTTTGCACTGAGTCCCAACTAGATCTGTCTTTGGATTGTTGCGATCGGTACCCTAACAATGGCATTGGCTTGTCCTTATAACAGAGTAAGTGCTACTTGTTGGGGTAGTCTTCTGTGACTTTTCATCTGATATTCATACACATTGTGTTTGTCATTTGCTTCTAAATTCCAATATTACATGACTTTAAACTGAAGCCTTGATTGATTTCAATGTTCTTCAGTGCTTGTCTGTGAGGCAGTGTGATCTGTGTCTGTTCCTTCTCTGTATTATACCAGTGTTAACAATCTCCTTTGCATTTTACACTCCCTGTAGTAAATATACCTGTATTTGGTGCAATGTTTGCACTGAGTCCCAACTAAATCTGTCCTTGGATTGTTGCGATCGGTACCCTAACAATGGCATTGGCTTGTCCTTATAATAGAGTAAGTGCTACTTGTTGGGGTAGTCTTCTGTGACTTTTTCATCTGATATTCATACACATTGTGTTTGTCATTTGCTTCTAAATTGAAATATTACATGACTTTAAACTGAAGCCTTTATTGATTTCAATGTTCTTCAGTGCTTGTCTGTGAGGCAGTGTGATCTGTGTCTCTTCTTTCTCCATAATTTACTCTGGTCAATTTCATCCGTATCAAGTTCATTGAGAGTGATCCTTCAACTTGAGTGACTCTCTTTCCTCCAATCACAGAAAGTGCTATTAAGTTGGGTTATTATTCTTCAACGGATGGCAACTATTTAGATATGACTGTGGGAATTATCAGATCGGTTCCCCTTACAAGATCATTTCCTGATGTTCTTTTTCTGAAGTTAATTGAACTGCTAGAGTATCAAGTTATTGGGAACCACACATTGCCTGTATGCTCTATTAAGTTTGAATGGATTTACAGTAGGTTACAATAGTTGTCTCGAAACTCTGTATAGAATGAGTGCTGTATGAAGTTTGCTCTTCTGTAACTGCTGTTTTTGCATCGGAAAAGACTTAAGTCTAGTAGATCATTCAAATAATTGGGCCTTTAAGGCAGAGATCCAAAGCTCCTCTCAATTCTAATGTTTTGAATGTGTGAAATACTTTCTCTGATTAAAATGACAGACCTTAGGTAAAGGCAGAGCACCCGCTTAAGTAAATGAGTCGTTCACAGCATAGCATTTACCAATGTGGGAGTGGTTGTGGTTGCTAAACATGAACCAATCTTAAGTTCTTCCTAGGAATGGAGGGCAGCTCCTCATTCTAAGAATTACTCAGGAACATGTCTCTAGAGGAAGATGGACTTCATGGCATAAACAGTAAGTGATAATTTGGTGGGCAGGTCATGTACAGGTCTTTTCAATATGTTTGGGTTGGTACCCTAACAATGGCATTGGCTTGTCCTTATAACAGAGTAAGTGCTACTTGTTGGGGTAGTCTTCTGTGACTTTTTCATCTGATATTCATACACATTGTGTTTGTCATTTGCTTCTAAATTCCAATATTACATGACTTTAAACTGAAGCCTTGATTGATTTCAATGTTCTTCAGTGCTTGTCTGTGAGGCAGTGTGATCTGTGTCTGTTCCTTCTCTGTATTATACCAGTGTTAACAATCTCCTTTGCATTTTACACTCCCTGTAGTAAATATACCTGTATTTGGTGCAATGTTTGCACTGAGTCCCAACTAAATCTGTCCTTGGATTGTTGCGATCGGTACCCTAACAATGGCTTTGGTTTGTCCTTATAACAGAGTAAGTGCTACTTGTTGGGGTAGTCTTCTGTGACTTTTTCATCTGATATTCATACACATTGTGTTTGTCATTTGCTTCTAAATTGAAATATTACATGACTTTGAACTGAAGCCTTTATTGATTTCAATGTTCTTCAGTGCTTGTCTGTGAGGCAGTGTGATCTGTGTCTCTTCTTTCTCCATAATTTACTCTGGTCAATTTCATCCGTATCAAGTTCATTGAGAGTGATCCTTCAACTTGAGTGACTCTCTTTCCTCCAATCACAGAAAGTGCTAATATGTTTGGATTGGTACCCTAACAATGGCATTGGCTTGTACTTAATTGATTTCAATGTTCTTCAGTGCTTGTCTGTGAGGCAGTGTGATCTGTCTGTTCCTTCTCTGTATTATACCAGTGTTAACAATCTAATTTGCATTTTACACTGCCTGTAGTAAATATACCTGTATTTGGTGCAATGTTTAAACTGAGTCCCAACTAGATCTGTCTTTGGATTGTTGCGATCGGTATACCTAACAATGGCATTGGCTTGTCCTTATAACAGAGTAAGTGCTACTTGTTGGGGTAGTCTTCTGTGACTTTTTCATCTGATATTCATACACATTGTGTTTGTCATTTGCTTCTAAATTCCAATATGACATGACTTTAAACTGAAGCCTTGATTGATTTCAATGTTCTTCAGTGCTTGTCTGTGAGGCAGTGTGATCTGTGTCTGTTCCTTCTCTGTATTATACCAGTGTTAACAATCTCCTTTGCATTTTACACTCCCTGTAGTAAATATACCTGTATTTGGTGCAATGTTTGCACTGAGTCCCAACTAAATCTGTCTTTGGATTGTTGCGATCGGTACCCTAACAATGGCATTGGCTTGTCCTTATAACAGAGTAAGTGCTACTTGTTGGGGTAGTCTTCTGTGACTTTTTCATCTGATATTCATACACATTGTGTTTGTCATTTGCTTCTAAATTCCAATATTACATGAGTTTAAACTGAAGCCTTGATTGATTTATTTTAATGTTCTTCAGTGCTTGTCTGTGAGGCAGTGTGATCTGTCTGTTCCTTCTCTGTATTATACCAGTGTTAACAATCTCCTTTACATTTTACACTGCCTGTAGTAAATATACCTGTATTTGGTGCAATGTTTGCACTGAGTCCCAACTAAATCTGTCTTTGGATTGTTGCGATCGGTACCCTAACAATGGCATTGGCTTGTCCTTATAACAGAGTAAGTGCTACTTGTTGGGGTAGTCTTCTGTGACTTTTTCATCTGATATTCATAGACATTGTGTTTGTCATTTTCTTCTAAATTCCAATATTACATGACTTTAAACTGAAGCCTTGAGTGATTTTAATGTTCTTCAGTGCTTGTCTGTGAGGCATTGTGATCTGTCTGTTCCTTCTCTGTATCATACCAGTGTTAACAATCTCCTTTGCATTTTACACTGCCTGTAGTAAATATACCTGTATTTGGTGCAAAGTTTGCACTGAGTCCCAACTAGATCTGTCTTTGGATTGTTGCGATCGGTACCCTAACAATGGCATTGGCTTGTCCTTATAACAGAGTAAGTGCTACTTGTTGGGGTAGTCTTCTGTGACTTTTCATCTGATATTCATACACATTGTGTTTGTCATTTCCTACTAAATTGAAATATTACATGACTTTAAACTGAAGCCTTGATTGATTTCAATGTTCTTCAGTGCTTGTCTGTGAGGCAGTGTGATCTGTGTCTGTTCCTTCTCTGTATTATACCAGTGTTAACAATCTCCTTTGCATTTTACACTGCCTGTAGTAAATATACCTGTATTTGGTGCAATGTTTGCACTGAGTCCCAACTAGATCTGTCTTTGGATTGTTGCGATCGGTACCCTAACAATGGCATTGGCTTGTCCTTATAACAGAGTAAGTGCTACTTGTTGGGGTAGTCTTCTGTGACTTTTCATCTGATATTCATACACATTGTGTTTGTCATTTGCTTCTAAATTCCAATATTACATGACTTTAAACTGAAGCCTTGATTGATTTCAATGTTCTTCAGTGCTTGTCTGTGAGGCAGTGTGATCTGTGTCTGTTCCTTCTCTGTATTATACCAGTGTTAACAATCTCCTTTGCATTTTACACTCCCTGTAGTAAATATACCTGTATTTGGTGCAATGTTTGCACTGAGTCCCAACTAAATCTGTCCTTGGATTGTTGCGATCGGTACCCTAACAATGGCATTGGCTTGTCCTTATAATAGAGTAAGTGCTACTTGTTGGGGTAGTCTTCTGTGACTTTTTCATCTGATATTCATACACATTGTGTTTGTCATTTCCTACTAAATTGAAATATTACATGACTTTAAACTGAAGCCTTGATTGATTTCAATGTTCTTCAGTGCTTGTCTGTGAGGCAGTGTGATCTGTGTCTGTTCCTTCTCTGTATTATACCAGTGTTAACAATCTCCTTTGCATTTTACACTGCCTGTAGTAAATATACCTGTATTTGGTGCAATGTTTGCACTGAGTCCCAACTAGATCTGTCTTTGGATTGTTGCGATCGGTACCCTAACAATGGCATTGGCTTGTCCTTATAACAGAGTAAGTGCTACTTGTTGGGGTAGTCTTCTGTGACTTTTCATCTGATATTCATACACATTGTGTTTGTCATTTGCTTCTAAATTCCAATATTACATGACTTTAAACTGAAGCCTTGATTGATTTCAATGTTCTTCAGTGCTTGTCTGTGAGGCAGTGTGATCTGTGTCTGTTCCTTCTCTGTATTATACCAGTGTTAACAATCTCCTTTGCATTTTACACTCCCTGTAGTAAATATACCTGTATTTGGTGCAATGTTTGCACTGAGTCCCAACTAAATCTGTCCTTGGATTGTTGCGATCGGTACCCTAACAATGGCATTGGCTTGTCCTTATAATAGAGTAAGTGCTACTTGTTGGGGTAGTCTTCTGTGACTTTTTCATCTGATATTCATACACATTGTGTTTGTCATTTGCTTCTAAATTGAAATATTACATGACTTTAAACTGAAGCCTTTATTGATTTCAATGTTCTTCAGTGCTTGTCTGTGAGGCAGTGTGATCTGTGTCTCTTCTTTCTCCATAATTTACTCTGGTCAATTTCATCCGTATCAAGTTCATTGAGAGTGATCCTTCAACTTGAGTGACTCTCTTTCCTCCAATCACAGAAAGTGCTATTAAGTTGGGTTATTATTCTTCAACGGATGGCAACTATTTAGATATGACTGTGGGAATTATCAGATCGGTTCCCCTTACAAGATCATTTCCTGATGTTCTTTTTCTGAAGTTAATTGAACTGCTAGAGTATCAAGTTATTGGGAACCACACATTGCCTGTATGCTCTATTAAGTTTGAATGGATTTACAGTAGGTTACAATAGTTGTCTCGAAACTCTGTATAGAATGAGTGCTGTATGAAGTTTGCTCTTCTGTAACTGCTGTTTTTGCATCGGAAAAGACTTAAGTCTAGTAGATCATTCAAATAATTGGGCCTTTAAGGCAGAGATCCAAAGCTCCTCTCAATTCTAATGTTTTGAATGTGTGAAATACTTTCTCTGATTAAAATGACAGACCTTAGGTAAAGGCAGAGCACCCGCTTAAGTAAATGAGTCGTTCACAGCATAGCATTTACCAATGTGGGAGTGGTTGTGGTTGCTAAACATGAACCAATCTTAAGTTCTTCCTAGGAATGGAGGGCAGCTCCTCATTCTAAGAATTACTCAGGAACATGTCTCTAGAGGAAGATGGACTTCATGGCATAAACAGTAAGTGATAATTTGGTGGGCAGGTCATGTACAGGTCTTTTCAATATGTTTGGGTTGGTACCCTAACAATGGCATTGGCTTGTCCTTATAACAGAGTAAGTGCTACTTGTTGGGGTAGTCTTCTGTGACTTTTTCATCTGATATTCATACACATTGTGTTTGTCATTTGCTTCTAAATTCCAATATTACATGACTTTAAACTGAAGCCTTGATTGATTTCAATGTTCTTCAGTGCTTGTCTGTGAGGCAGTGTGATCTGTGTCTGTTCCTTCTCTGTATTATACCAGTGTTAACAATCTCCTTTGCATTTTACACTCCCTGTAGTAAATATACCTGTATTTGGTGCAATGTTTGCACTGAGTCCCAACTAAATCTGTCCTTGGATTGTTGCGATCGGTACCCTAACAATGGCTTTGGTTTGTCCTTATAACAGAGTAAGTGCTACTTGTTGGGGTAGTCTTCTGTGACTTTTTCATCTGATATTCATACACATTGTGTTTGTCATTTGCTTCTAAATTGAAATATTACATGACTTTGAACTGAAGCCTTTATTGATTTCAATGTTCTTCAGTGCTTGTCTGTGAGGCAGTGTGATCTGTGTCTCTTCTTTCTCCATAATTTACTCTGGTCAATTTCATCCGTATCAAGTTCATTGAGAGTGATCCTTCAACTTGAGTGACTCTCTTTCCTCCAATCACAGAAAGTGCTAATATGTTTGGATTGGTACCCTAACAATGGCATTGGCTTGTACTTAATTGATTTCAATGTTCTTCAGTGCTTGTCTGTGAGGCAGTGTGATCTGTCTGTTCCTTCTCTGTATTATACCAGTGTTAACAATCTAATTTGCATTTTACACTGCCTGTAGTAAATATACCTGTATTTGGTGCAATGTTTAAACTGAGTCCCAACTAGATCTGTCTTTGGATTGTTGCGATCGGTATACCTAACAATGGCATTGGCTTGTCCTTATAACAGAGTAAGTGCTACTTGTTGGGGTAGTCTTCTGTGACTTTTTCATCTGATATTCATACACATTGTGTTTGTCATTTGCTTCTAAATTCCAATATTACATGACTTTAAACTGAAGCCTTGATTGATTTCAATGTTCTTCAGTGCTTGTCTGTGAGGCAGTGTGATCTGTCTGTTCCTTCTCTGTATCATACCAGTGTTAACAATCTCCTTTGCATTTTACACTGCCTGTAGTAAATATATCTGTATTTGGTGCAAAGTTTGCACTGAGTCCCAACTAGATCTGTCTTTGGATTGTTGCGATCGGTACCCTAACAATGGCATTGGCTTGTCCTTATAACAGAGTAAGTGCTACTTGTTGGGGTAGTCTTCTGTGACTTTTCATCTGATATTCATACACATTGTGTTTGTCATTTCTTACTAAATTGAAATATTACATGACTTTAAACTGAAGCCTTGATTGATTTCAATGTTCTTCAGTGCTTGTCTGTGAGGCAGTGTGATCTGTGTCTGTTCCTTCTCTGTATTATACCAGTGTTAACAATCTCCTTTGCATTTTACACTGCCTGTAGTAAATATACCTGTATTTGGTGCAATGTTTGCACTGAGTCCCAACTAGATCTGTCTTTGGATTGTTGCGATCGGTACCCTAACAATGGCATTGGCTTGTCCTTATAACAGAGTAAGTGCTACTTGTTGGGGTAGTCTTCTGTGACTTTTCATCTGATATTCATACACATTGTGTTTGTCATTTCCTACTAAATTGAAATATTACATGACTTTAAACTGAAGCCTTGATTGATTTCAATGTTCTTCAGTGCTTGTCTGTGAGGCAGTGTGATCTGTGTCTGTTCCTTCTCTGTATTATACCAGTGTTAACAATCTCCATTGCATTTTACACTGCCTGTAGTAAATATACCTGTATTTGGTGCAATGTTTGCACTGAGTCCCAACTAGATCTGTCTTTGGATTGTTGCGATCGGTACCCCAACAATGTCATTGGCTTGTCCTTATAACAGAGTAAGTGCTACTTGTTGGGGTAGTCTTCTGTGACTTTTTCATCTGAAATTCATACACATTGTGTTTGTCATTTGCTTCTAAATTCCAATATTACATGACTTTAAACTGAAGCCTTGATTGATTTCAATGTTCTTCAGTGCTTGTCTGTGAGGCATTGTGATCTGTCTGTTCCTTCTCTGTATCATACCAGTGTTAACAATCTCCTTTGCATTTTACACTGCCTGTAGTAAATATACCTGTATTTGGTGCAAAGTTTGCACTGAGTCCCAACTAGATCTGTCTTTGGATTGTTGCGATCGGTACCCTAACAATGGCATTGGCTTGTCCTTATAACAGAGTAAGTGCTACTTGTTGGGGTAGTCTTCTGTGACTTTTCATCTGATATTCATACACATTGTGTTTGTCATTTGCTTCTAAATTCCAATATTACATGACTTTAAACTGAAGCCTTGATTGATTTCAATGTTCTTCAGTGCTTGTCTGTGAGGCATTGTGATCTGTCTGTTCCTTCTCTGTATCATACCAGTGTTAACAATCTCCTTTGCATTTTACACTGCCTGTAGTAAATATATCTGTATTTGGTGCAAAGTTTGCACTGAGTCCCAACTAGATCTGTCTTTGGATTGTTGCGATCGGTACCCTGACAATGGCATTGGCTTGTCCTTATAACAGAGTAAGTGCTACTTGTTGGAGTAGTCTTCTGTGACTTTTCATCTGATATTCATACACATTGTGTTTGTCATTTCCTACTAAATTGAAATATTACATGACTTTAAACTGAAGCCTTGATTGATTTCAATGTTCTTCAGTGCTTGTCTGTGAGGCAGTGTGATCTGTCTGTTCCTTCTCTGTATTATACCAGTGTTAACAATCTCCTTTGCATTTTACACTGCCTGTAGTAAATATACCTGTATTTGGTGCAATGTTTGCACTGAGTCCCAACTAGATCTGTCTTTGGATTGTTGCGATCGGTACCCTAACAATGTCATTGGCTTGTCCTTATAACAGAGTAAGTGCTACTTGTTGGGGTAGTCTTCTGTGACTTTTTCATCTGATATTCATACACATTGTGTTTGTCATTTCCTACTAAATTCCAATATTACATGACTTTAAACTGAAGACTTGATTGATTTCAATGTTCTTCAGTGCTTGTCTGTGAGGCAGTGTGATCTGTGTCTGTTCCTTCTCTGTATTATACCAGTGTTAACAATCTCCTTTGCATTTTACACTGCCTGTAGTAAATATACCTGTATTTGGTGCAATGTTTGCACTGAGTCCCAACTAGATCTGTCTTTGGATTGTTGCGATCGGTACCCTAACAATGGCATTGGCTTGTCCTTATAACAGAGTAAGTGCTACTTGTTGGGGTAGTCTTCTGTGACTTTTCATCTGATATTCATACACATTGTGTTTGTCATTTCCTACTAAATTGAAATATTACATGACTTTAAACTGAAGCCTTGATTGATTTCAATGTTCTTCAGTGCTTGTCTGTGAGGCAGTGTGATCTGTGTCTGTTCCTTCTCTGTATTATACCAGTGTTAACAATCTCCATTGCATTTTACACTGCCTGTAGTAAATATACCTGTATTTGGTGCAATGTTTGCACTGAGTCCCAACTAGATCTGTCTTTGGATTGTTGCGATCGGTACCCTAACAATGGCATTGGCTTGTCCTTATAACAGAGTAAGTGCTACTTGTTGGGGTAGTCTTCTGTGACTTTTTCATCTGATATTCATACACATTGTGTTTGTCATTTGCTTCTAAATTCCAATATAACATGAGTTTAAACTGAAGCCTTGATTGATTTCAATGTTCTTCAGTGCTTGTCTGTGAGGCAGTGTGATCTGTCTGTTCCTTCTCTGTATTATACCAGTGTTAACAATCTCCTTTGCATTTTACACTGCCTGTAGTAAATATATCTGTATTTGGTGCAAAGTTTGCACTGAGTCCCAACTAGATCTGTCTTTGGATTGTTGCGATCGGTACCCTAACAATGGCATTGGCTTGTCCTTATAACAGAGTAAGTGCTACTTGTTGGGGTAGTCTTCTGTGACTTTTCATCTGATATTCATACACATTGTGTTTGTCATTTCCTACTAAATTGAAATATTACATGACTTTAAACTGAAGCCTTGATTGATTTCAATGTTCTTCAGTGCTTGTCTGTGAGGCAGTGTGATCTGTCTGTTCCTTCTCTGTATTATACCAGTGTTAACAATCTCCTTTGCATTTTACACTGCCTGTAGTAAATATACCTGTATTTGGTGCAATGTTTGCACTGAGTCCCAACTAGATCTGTCTTTGGATTGTTGCGATCGGTACCCTAACAATGTCATTGGCTTGTCCTTATAACAGAGTAAGTGCTACTTGTTGGGGTAGTCTTCTGTGACTTTTTCATCTGAAATGCATACACATTGTGTTTGTCATTTGCTTCTAAATTCCAATATTACATGACTTTAAACTGAAGCCTTGATTGATTTCAATGTTCTTCAGTGCTTGTCTGTGAGGCAGTGTGATCTGTCTGTTCCTTCTCTGTATCATACCAGTGTTAACAATCTCCTTTGCATTTTACACTGCCTGTAGTAAATATATCTGTATTTGGTGCAAAGTTTGCACTGAGTCCCAACTAGATCTGTCTTTGGATTGTTGCGATCGGTACCCTAACAATGGCATTGGCTTGTCCTTATAACAGAGTAAGTGCTACTTGTTGGGGTAGTCTTCTGTAACTTTTCATCTGATATTCATACACATTGTGTTTGTCATTTCCTACTAAATTGAAATATTACATGACTTTAAACTGAAGCCTTGATTGATTTCAATGTTCTTCAGTGCTTGTCTGTGAGGCAGTGTGATCTGTGTCTGTTCCTTCTCTGTATTATACCAGTGTTAACAATCTCCATTGCATTTTACACTGCCTGTAGTAAATATACCTGTATTTGGTGCAATGTTTGCACTGAGTCCCAACTAGATCTGTCTTTGGATTGTTGCGATCGGTACCCTAACAATGGCATTGGCTTGTCCTTATAACAGAGTAAGTGCTACTTGTTGGGGTAGTCTTCTGTGACTTTTTCATCTGATATTCATACACATTGTGTTTGTCATTTGCTTCTAAATTCCAATATAACATGAGTTTAAACTGAAGCCTTGATTGATTTCAATGTTCTTCAGTGCTTGTCTGTGAGGCAGTGTGATCTGTCTGTTCCTTCTCTGTATTATACCAGTGTTAACAATCTCCTTTGCATTTTACACTCCCTGTAGTAAATATACCTGTATTTGGTGCAATGTTTGCACTGAGTCCCAACTAGATCTGTCTTTGGATTGTTGCGATAGGTACCCCAACAATGTCATTGGCTTGTCCTTATAACAGAGTAAGTGCTACTTGTTGGGGTAGTCGTCTGTGACTTTTTCATCTGAAATTCATACACATTGTGTTTGTCATTTGCTTCTAAATTCCAATATTACATGACTTTAAACTGAAGCCTTGATTGATTTCAATGTTCTTCAGTGCTTGTCTGTGAGGCATTGTGATCTGTCTGTTCCTTCTCTGTATCATACCAGTGTTAACAATCTCCTTTGCATTTTACACTGCCTGTAGTAAATATATCTGTATTTGGTGCAAAGTTTGCACTGAGTCCCAACTAGATCTGTCTTTGGATTGTTGCGATCGGTACCCTAACAATGGCATTGGCTTGTCCTTATAACAGAGTAAGTGCTACTTGTTGGGGTAGTCTTCTGTGACTTTTCATCTGATATTCATACACATTGTGTTTGTCATTTCCTACTAAATTGAAATATTACATGACTTTAAACTGAAGCCTTGATTGATTTCAATGTTCTTCAGTGCTTGTCTGTGAGGCAGTGTGATCTGTCTGTTCCTTCTCTGTATTATACCAGTGTTAACAATCTCCTTTGCATTTTACACTGCCTGTAGTAAATATACCTGTATTTGGTGCAATGTTTGCACTGAGTCCCAACTAGATCTGTCTTTGGATTGTTGCGATCGGTACCCTAACAATGTCATTGGCTTGTCCTTATAACAGAGTAAGTGCTACTTGTTGGGGTAGTCTTCTGTGACTTTTTCATCTGAAATTCATACACATTGTGTTTGTCATTTGCTTCTAAATTCCAATATTACATGACTTTAAACTGAAGCCTTGATTGATTTCAATGTTCTTCAGTGCTTGTCTGTGAGGCAGTGTGATCTGTCTGTTCCTTCTCTGTATCATACCAGTGTTAACAATCTCCTTTGCATTTTACACTGCCTGTAGTAAATATATCTGTATTTGGTGCAAAGTTTGCACTGAGTCCCAACTAGATCTGTCTTTGGATTGTTGCGATCGGTACCCTAACAATGGCATTGGCTTGTCCTTATAACAGAGTAAGTGCTACTTGTTGGGGTAGTCTTCTGTGACTTTTCATCTGATATTCATACACATTGTGTTTGTCATTTCCTACTAAATTGAAATATTACATGACTTTAAACTGAAGCCTTGATTGATTTCAATGTTCTTCAGTGCTTGTCTGTGAGGCAGTGTGATCTGTCTGTTCCTTCTCTGTATTATACCAGTGTTAACAATCTCCTTTGCATTTTACACTGCCTGTAGTAAATATATCTGTATTTGGTGCAAAGTTTGCACTGAGTCCCAACTAGATCTGTCTTTGGATTGTTGCGATCGGTACCCTAACAATGGCATTGGCTTGTCCTTATAACAGAGTAAGTGCTACTTGTTGGGGGAATCTTCTGTGACTTTTCATCTGATATTCATACACATTGTGTTTGTCATTTCCTACTAAATTGAAATATTACATGACTTTAAACTGAAGCCTTGATTGATTTCAATGTTCTTCAGTGCTTGTCTGTGAGGCAGTGTGATCTGTGTCTGTTCCTTCTCTGTATTATACCAGTGTTAACAATCTCCATTGCATTTTACACTGCCTGTAGTAAATATACCTGTATTTGGTGCAATGTTTGCACTGAGTCCCAACTAGATCTGTCTTTGGATTGTTGCGATCGGTACCCTAACAATGGCATTGGCTTGTCCTTATAACAGAGTAAGTGCTACTTGTTGGGGTAGTCTTCAGTGACTTTTCATCTGATATTCATACACATTGTGTTTGTCATTTCTTACTAAATTGAAATATTACATGACTTTAAACTGAAGCCTTGATTGATTTCAATGTTCTTCAGTGCTTGTCTGTGAGGCAGTGTGATCTGTGTCTGTTCCTTCTCTGTATTATACCAGTGTTAACAATCTCCTTTGCATTTTACACTGCCTGTAGTAAATATACCTGTATTTGGTGCAATGTTTGCACTGAGTCCCAACTAGATCTGTCTTTGGATTGTTGCGATCGGTACCCTAACAATGGCATTGGCTTGTCCTTATAACAGAGTAAGTGCTACTTGTTGGGGTAGTCTTCTGTGACTTTTCATCTGATATTCATACACATTGTGTTTGTCATTTCCTACTAAATTGAAATATTACATGACTTTAAACTGAAGCCTTGATTGATTTCAATGTTCTTCAGTGCTTGTCTGTGAGGCAGTGTGATCTGTGTCTGTTCCTTCTCTGTATTATACCAGTGTTAACAATCTCCATTGCATTTTACACTGCCTGTAGTAAATATACCTGTATTTGGTGCAATGTTTGCACTGAGTCCCAACTAGATCTGTCTTTGGATTGTTGCGATCGGTACCCTAACAATGTCATTGGCTTGTCCTTATAACAGAGTAAGTGCTACTTGTTGGGGTAGTCTTCTGTGACTTTTTCATCTGAAATGCATACACATTGTGTTTGTCATTTGCTTCTAAATTCCAATATTACATGACTTTAAACTGAAGCCTTGATTGATTTCAATGTTCTTCAGTGCTTGTCTGTGAGGCAGTGTGATCTGTCTGTTCCTTCTCTGTATCATACCAGTGTTAACAATCTCCTTTGCATTTTACACTGCCTGTAGTAAATATATCTGTATTTGGTGCAAAGTTTGCACTGAGTCCCAACTAGATCTGTCTTTGGATTGTTGCGATCGGTACCCTAACAATGGCATTGGCTTGTCCTTATAACAGAGTAAGTGCTACTTGTTGGGGTAGTCTTCTGTGACTTTTCATCTGATATTCATACACATTGTGTTTGTCATTTCCTACTAAATTGAAATATTACATGACTTTAAACTGAAGCCTTGATTGATTTCAATGTTCTTCAGTGCTTGTCTGTGAGGCAGTGTGATCTGTGTCTGTTCCTTCTCTGTATTATACCAGTGTTAACAATCTCCATTGCATTTTACACTGCCTGTAGTAAATATATAACTGTATTTGGTGCAATCTGATATTCATACACATTGTTTGCACTGAGTCCCAACTAGATCTGTCTTTGGATTGTTGCGATCGGTACCCTAACAATGGCATTGGCTTGTCCTTATAACAGAGTAAGTGCTACTTGTTGGGGTAGTCTTCTGTGACTTTTTCATCTGATATTCATACACATTGTGTTTGTCATTTGCTTCTAAATTCCAATATAACATGAGTTTAAACTGAAGCCTTGATTGATTTCAATGTTCTTCAGTGCTTGTCTGTGAGGCAGTGTGATCTGTCTGTTCCTTCTCTGTATTATACCAGTGTTAACAATCTCCTTTGCATTTTACACTGCCTGTAGTAAATATATCTGTATTTGGTGCAAAGTTTGCACTGAGTCCCAACTAGATCTGTCTTTGGATTGTTGCGATCGGTGCCCTAACAATGGCATTGGCTTGTCCTTATAACAGAGTAAGTGCTACTTGTTGGGGTAGTCTTCTGTGACTTTTCATCTGATATTCATACACATTGTGTTTGTCATTTCCTACTAAATTGAAATATTACATGACTTTAAACTGAAGCCTTGATTGATTTCAATGTTCTTCAGTGCTTGTCTGTGAGGCAGTGTGATCTGTGTCTGTTCCTTCTCTGTATTATACCAGTGTTAACAATCTCCATTGCATTTTACACTGCCTGTAGTAAATATACCTGTATTTGGTGCAATGTTTGCACTGAGTCCCAACTAGATCTGTCTTTGGATTGTTGCGATCGGTACCCTAACAATGGCATTGGCTTGTCCTTATAACAGAGTAAGTGCTACTTGTTGGGGTAGTCTTCTGTGACTTTTCATCTGATATTCATACACATTGTGTTTGTCATTTCTTACTAAATTGAAATATTACATGACTTTAAACTGAAGCCTTGATTGATTTCAATGTTCTTCAGTGCTTGTCTGTGAGGCAGTGTGATCTGTGTCTGTTCCTTCTCTGTATTATACCAGTGTTAACAATCTCCTTTGCATTTTACACTGCCTGTAGTAAATATACCTGTATTTGGTGCAATGTTTGCACTGAGTCCCAACTAGATCTGTCTTTGGATTGTTGCGATCGGTACCCTAACAATGGCATTGGCTTGTCCTTATAACAGAGTAAGTGCTACTTGTTGGGGTAGTCTTCTGTGACTTTTCATCTGATATTCATACACATTGTGTTTGTCATTTCCTACTAAATTGAAATATTACATGACTTTAAACTGAAGCCTTGATTGATTTCAATGTTCTTCAGTGCTTGTCTGTGAGGCAGTGTGATCTGTGTCTGTTCCTTCTCTGTATTATACCAGTGTTAACAATCTCCATTGCATTTTACACTGCCTGTAGTAAATATACCTGTATTTGGTGCAATGTTTGCACTGAGTCCCAACTAGATCTGTCTTTGGATTGTTGCGATCGGTACCCTAACAATGGCATTGGCTTGTCCTTATAACAGAGTAAGTGCTACTTGTTGGGGTAGTCTTCTGTGACTTTTCATCTGATATTCATACACATTGTGTTTGTCATTTCCTACTAAATTGAAATATTACATGACTTTAAACTGAAGCCTTGATTGATTTCAATGTTCTTCAGTGCTTGTCTGTGAGGCAGTGTGATCTGTGTCTGTTCCTTCTCTGTATTATACCAGTGTTAACAATCTCCATTGCATTTTACACTGCCTGTAGTAAATATACCTGTATTTGGTGCAATGTTTGCACTGAGTCCCAACTAGATCTGTCTTTGGATTGTTGCGATCGGTACCCTAACAATGTCATTGGCTTGTCCTTATAACAGAGAAAGTGCTACTTGTTGGGGTAGTCTTCTGTGACTTTTTCATCTGAAATGCATACACATTGTGTTTGTCATTTGCTTCTAAATTCCAATATTACATGACTTTAAACTGAAGCCTTGATTGATTTCAATGTTCTTCAGTGCTTGTCTGTGAGGCAGTGTGATCTGTCTGTTCCTTCTCTGTATCATACCAGTGTTAACAATCTCCTTTGCATTTTACACTGCCTGTAGTAAATATATCTGTATTTGGTGCAAAGTTTGCACTGAGTCCCAACTAGATCTGTCTTTGGATTGTTGCGATCGGTACCCTAACAATGGCATTGGCTTGTCCTTATAACAGAGTAAGTGCTACTTGTTGGGGTAGTCTTCTGTGACTTTTCATCTGATATTCATACACATTGTGTTTGTCATTTCCTACTAAATTGAAATATTACATGACTTTAAACTGAAGCCTTGATTGATTTCAATGTTCTTCAGTGCTTGTCTGTGAGGCAGTGTGATCTGTGTCTGTTCCTTCTCTGTATTATACCAGTGTTAACAATCTCCATTGCATTTTACACTGCCTGTAGTAAATATACCTGTATTTGGTGCAATGTTTGCACTGAGTCCCAACTAGATCTGTCTTTGGATTGTTGCGATCGGTACCCTGACAATGGCATTGGCTTGTCCTTATAACAGAGTAAGTGCTACTTGTTGGGGTAGTCTTCTGTGACTTTTTCATCTGATATTCATACACATTGTGTTTGTCATTTGCTTCTAAATTCCAATATAACATGAGTTTAAACTGAAGCCTTGATTGATTTCAATGTTCTTCAGTGCTTGTCTGTGAGGCAGTGTGATCTGTCTGTTCCTTCTCTGTATTATACCAGTGTTAACAATCTCCTTTGCATTTTACACTGCCTGTAGTAAATATATCTGTATTTGGTGCAAAGTTTGCACTGAGTCCCAACTAGATCTGTCTTTGGATTGTTGCGATCGGTACCCTAACAATGGCATTGGCTTGTCCTTTTAACAGAGTAAGTGCTACTTGTTGGGGTAGTCTTCTGTGACTTTTCATCTGATATTCATACACATTGTGTTTGTCATTTCCTACTAAATTGAAATATTACATGACTTTAAACTGAAGCCTTGATTGATTTCAATGTTCTTCAGTGCTTGTCTGTGAGGCAGTGTGATCTGTCTGTTCCTTCTCTGTATTATACCAGTGTTAACAATCTCCTTTGCATTTTACACTGCCTGTAGTAAATATACCTGTATTTGGTGCAATGTTTGCACTGAGTCCCAACTAGATCTGTCTTTGGATTGTTGCGATCGATACCCTAACAATGTCATTGGCTTGTCCTTATAACAGAGTAAGTGCTACTTGTTGGGGTAGTCTTCTGTGACTTTTTCATCTGAAATGCATACACATTGTGTTTGTCATTTGCTTCTAAATTCCAATATTACATGACTTTAAACTGAAGCCTTGATTGATTTCAATGTTCTTCAGTGCTTGTCTGTGAGGCAGTGTGATCTGTCTGTTCCTTCTCTGTATCATACCAGTGTTAACAATCTCCTTTGCATTTTACACTGCCTGTAGTAAATATATCTGTATTTGGTGCAAAGTTTGCACTGAGTCCCAACTAGATCTGTCTTTGGATTGTTGCGATCGGTACCCTAACAATGGCATTGGCTTGTCCTTATAACAGAGTAAGTGCTACTTGTTGGGGTAGTCTTCTGTGACTTTTCATCTGATATTCATACACATTGTGTTTGTCATTTCCTACTAAATTGAAATATTACATGACTTTAAACTGAAGCCTTGATTGATTTCAATGTTCTTCAGTGCTTGTCTGTGAGGCAGTGTGATCTGTGTCTGTTCCTTCTCTGTATTATACCAGTGTTAACAATCTCCATTGCATTTTACACTGCCTGTAGTAAATATACCTGTATTTGGTGCAATGTTTGCACTGAGTCCCAACTAGATCTGTCTTTGGATTGTTGCGATCGGTACCCTAACAATGGCATTGGCTTGTCCTTATAACAGAGTAAGTGCTACTTGTTGGGGTAGTCTTCTGTGACTTTTTCATCTGATATTCATACACATTGTGTTTGTCATTTGCTTCTAAATTCCA